>NC_056738.1:108931605-108952698 GCF_019279795.1 Protopterus annectens | reverse complement strand
TATCTGACAATTGGGAATTATAATTCAACCAAACATTAGATAAAAGACAGTTGTGGTCCATCATTAAAGAATTAATTAATTTATATGAGTTTGAGAGCATTTTATCAGATGATGAAAGTATTTTGATAATCGTGTTAAGGTTTTGCAATTGTGAGTTTATGGGGACAGAGATACAAATTTGTTTTAATTATTGCTCTTAGTTGTGTAAGAATTGGTGAGTAATTCCAGTTTACTTTCAATAACTTACGCCAGTCAGATAAAGGCAAGTCAAGATATTTCAAAACATCTCCTACTTTTAGATTTTTAATTAAAGGATAGTTTGTTAAGTTCAAAAGTTTATTGTCCAATAATATATTTGGGTTTAGATGAATTGGCTGAACATGGTGCGAGATCTTTTCTAGTTTACACATTTTGAGTAAGGTTTGGAAATCTCTAATCTTTTGTTTAAATACTGTAGATATATTTTAATAAATAAACTATCCAGAGAGATAAAGGAATAGCTTCAGGATTTAAATTATTAGAAATGACATAATTATACCATCATTTTATCCATAAAGAGTGATTTGGATAAGAAGTGTTATTGAATTTAGAGATAGTAAGAAGTTTATTGGATGAGACAATCAAATAATAGAGATAAAGATTAGGTAAACCCAAACCTCCCTTGTCCTTGAAAATGCCAATCTAGAATAGGAAATTCTAACAGATTTAGGGAACCATATGAATTTTGCCAAAGCTTTATTTACAGACTCAAAAAAATTTTTTGAAATTATTTGATCAGATGATGAGAATTGGTAAAGAAATTTAGGCAGAATATTCATTTTAATAATGGCCACCCTTGAAAGAAATGAAAGGTTTAGATGCTTCCATCTGTCCATATCAGACAATATAGAGTTCCATAATTTATTAATATTATTTTGAAAGGAAGATTTATTATTGTGTTCTAAATTGATTCCTAAATATTTTATATTATAAGTAAACTGAAAATGATCGTCTGGAAACAAAAAGATTTGTGTGCTAAATGATTTAAGGGAAAAATATGAGTTTTGTAGAATTTAAAAGATAGTTGGAAACCAAAGAAAAATAATCAATAGAATTCATTATTTTCTGTAATCAGATAATGGAGTTTGAAAGTAGATTACTAAATCATCCAAAAGCAGAGAAATGAATATTAGTATTAAGAATTCTAGGGATGTTATGAAAAGTATTTTGAGTAATAAACAATAGCAAAGGTTCTAAGTAAATGTTGAAAAGAAAAGAGGACAATGGACAACCCTGTCTTGTTCCTTTAGTGATCTTTATCGGAGCAGAAAATTGACCATTAATGTATAGTCTGGTAAACATATTCTTGTATAAAACTTTTAAAAAATTTATAAAGAATAAGGGAATATTAAAACATAACATAGTTTGAAATAGAAAGTTCCAACATACTCTGTCAAAGGCATTTGATGCATCTATAATCAAAGCATATATAGGGTTTGGATTTTTCTTAATGAGATGAAGTATAGTCTCTAAAGATAGAGTATTATCCCAAGCATGTCTCTGAGACATAAAACCTGATTGGTCTGACGAGATAATTGAGGGTAAAATCCGTTTCAATCTGTTAGCCAGAATAAATGACAGAATCTTAATATCCACGTTAATTAAAGAAATGGGTCTATAATTTACTGGGTCAGATTTATCTTTATTATTTTTTAGAATTAGAATGGTTTTGGATGTGTTCCAATGAATATCTGAGATATCATTAACTCTTATATGATTGTAAACTTTAAATAGAAAGGGAAGAACTACCAGTTTGAAAGTTTTGAAAAATTCTGGAGTAAAACCATCAGGTCCCGGAGATTTACCCAATTTAAGATTATCTATTGAATCCGAGATTTCTTGTACCGATATAGGGGTAGAAAGTAGTTTTTGCTGATTATCATTAAGTTTAGGGAACTGCAAAGAGTCTAAAAAGAGTTTTGAGTGATTATCTTTAACAGAATTAGAAGAACCTGAATATAACTCAGTGTAAAGAGAGGTGAAAAGTTGAATAATCTCTTCATCAGTATTATATAATCTGTTATTATAAGATAAAGATGTAATATTTGGATTTCTAAAGTTAACTTTAATAATTCTCGCTAACAATTTAGATGGAACCTGGGCCCACTCTGAATATGAAGCAAGTAGCTTTTGTTCAGCTAAGGAGAGGTTATTTTGGTGAAGCAGAATTAAATCTTTCTGACAATCAAAAATTTGTTTTTCTAAAGTAGCATCATAGTTCAGACTAAGATGATTTTCCAACGAAGAAATTCTTGATTTTAAGAATTCCTCTTTCTTAAAGTATTGTTTTTCGAAAAAAGCAGCTTTACTAATAAATAAACCTCTTAATCTTGCTTTACATGCAGCCCATTGTATGTCATAAGGAATGTCTGATGATTCAAGACTATTCAACATTTCATTTAGGATTTCTGAAGCTTGTTTGCAAATATCTTCATTTGACAATAAGTTATTATTTAAGGTCCACTTATTAAACATAGTTTTATTTTGATATTGGGTTTTATGTTCAATTTTAGTGAAATTCTTGAGTGATCCGAAAAGAATCTGGGTTCTGTAGTAAAGTCCACAATATATTTTGAAATATAATCTGAAATTAGAAAGAAGTCTAATTTGGACCACGAATGATAGCACTTAGAATAATAAGTATATATATCATTCTTGTTTATATTTTTAACAGTGCAGAGGGATCTATTAAATTATATTCTGTCATCAAATCATTTATAGCCAGAGTAGATTGAAGATTATAGGTGACAGTGGAGCGGCAACGATCAATTACAGGGTTTATAACTGCATTCCAGTCACCACCCACTATAATATGATGATCCTTATAGGATGCAAGAATATTGTAAATTTTTCAAATGAACAAATGTTGTGAATTACATGGGCCATATAGATTTAAAATTAATAAGGGTTTGTCCAAACCAGCAATAGAAGCGATAAATAAGCACCACCTCCCTCATCATCAAATTTCTCATCAATAATATTCCCAATGAATTTTTGTTTAATGATTATAGCTACACCTCTGGAGTTAGATGAGTCACCTGAAGCTATAATCTTTTTGATCCATTTTTTAACTCTTTATTCCAATCAATACGTGAAATATGGGTCTCTTGAATAAAACAAATGTTAGCCTGTGATTTAAAGATCATATGAAATAATAGTGACTTTTTCGCTTTATCTTGAATGCCTCTAACATTCCAAGAATCTAAAATTATGTCAACAGGCATATTCTACAAGTATAATCATTATTGATGCTATAAAAGTGAACTCAAGGTGCAAATCCAACACAACATTAAAAAGAAGAAGAAAAATAAAAGAAAAATAGTCTTTAAGTATTCAAGCAAGTCATCAAATAACATTTGTTGAAAAAAAAGAAAAAAGTTTTTTTAAGAACCATGAAATGTATAATAATAACCTTTATCCTAACCCTAGTGCCTACCCACCAATCCCCTGTGATAAAGGAAGAGCAGAAGAACATGAAAAAACATTGTAATTATAGATAATAATAACCTCAAGTTAGAATACAAATTACTCAAAGGAAGCCTAACATAACATAAAGTCCGAGTAATACTACTAAAAATATATACAAAATTAACTAATTTCAAGGCGTCCAACATGCTTAATCCCTACTTCTAATACTAATCTAAAGCTCCTATCCTTAAATTGAAATTTATAGTGATTAAATGTATTTCCTCAAGTATTTCAAGAGAAAGAGAAACAAGTAAATAATAAATAAATCACACTCTGCTTAACTAGAACACTCTATCATAAGAAGTAATACAATTAAAACTGAAAGATATGTAAGATAACATATATAAGTATAACAAAACCAACTGGTAACATTATAATATAAGTAAATAAGCATAGCATTACTGAACTAAAGATAATAGTCATGCACTATCTACTGAACCTTCTTTAGTACTTTAGTGATAATTTCATTAATCAACATGACCATTAGTATGATAAAAGCACTAATACCTGTAGAATGAGTATTTAGTTATAGTTCAAATAAAGCAAAAAACAACTACCAAGCAACCATATCTCAAAATGAAAAACAATTCAGTCTGGAGATGCATCTATTAACTAGATAATAATAGTACAGGAACTATTCAAAATGAAATATAAGCTGTAAGGTTTTAACACTAGTTAATATACATGAATAAAGTATAATTATATTATTAAATAGTAACTTAAACAGCATCATATATATTGGACTGAATGTACAACAATGTGCATACATATAATTTTAAATCTACTTTTGAATATTTTACTAATGACTCTGTTAGGTTATGTAGCCATACTATTCTTCTAAGCTATAGATGTAACATAGCAAAACAGCATGAAAAGACAAGGCTTTTAAAGTAAACATTTTGAACATCTAATTAAAACAGAAACAAGCAAGCTAAATGCAGTAAATCTAAGGGCTTAAATATATACATGTAGATTCAGCTAATCATATTAAAGATAGTTATTTCAAACCTTTCAAATAAGTAAAGGCTTTCTTAAACATAAACTACTAATCATAAATATCACATCCAGCCTCTGAGAAGAGAGAGAGCAGAGAATAGAAAGAACATGAAACTTTCATATGAACAGGTATACTTTGTAACATTTGTCAAATTAAACACTTCAGTATAATATAAAATATTGTATGAAAAAATATTCTGAATAGGAAAATATGTTCATTTCTTTACACATCCTTTAGAATTTTAATATATAAAACTAACCTGTTCATTTGTTTCCAGAAACATTTTCACTCTGCTTTATGAAAGTAGCAGCTTGCTTTGAAGTCATGTAGACACACTAAAAGTCACTGAATATGTTATGTGACATGAATCTGTTTAAATTTAAAAAGCAACCTTCATTTATGAAGAGAAAACACTTTAAATAATAGCCAGATCTATTAAAAAGTTAGTGCTATTGAATACTTGTTGAAAACAAGCAGACTTGTGTATTTGAAACTGTCCTTCTTTCCTCACAAATGATGACATCACCATCCATCTCAGAGAGACTGTAGTGTGCACATGTTCATGCAGAGCATCAGCTGGAACTCTGAGGGGAAGATTTTCTTGCTAGAATGTTGAGATGGAATGTTTTTCCCTCCAAAAATCATTTAGCTTACACAGAAGGCTGTAACTCCAAAGCTTGTAGTAAAATTAACATATTATCTATTTACACAGCAAGTATATGTGAGAGAAAGAGAAAAATTAAATACAGGAATTTAAATGCTTCTATTAATCCACACAAATCTAACAAGCCTATATCCTGTCACTGCACACTGTCACACCAAATCCATCATGTGTAAATTACATGACAAGTTCTTAAGGTAATATAATTATGTCACACCAGAATTACAAATCATGTAACACAAATACTGTCAGATTAAAGAAAAGAAAAGATCAAACCTTACTGTAGTTCTTTAACAGTAGAATATTAAGATACAGTGTCAGGAAGCTTTTTAAATGTTTTAAGAAAAATGTCTTTTGCATCTTTAGGATCTGAACATACAAATCTTTTGTCATTAGCTGTGAAAGACAAGGTATTAGGATATGCCATTCGAAATCTAATCCCTCTTTTATCAAGTCAGCACAATAGGGGCTAGTTTTTGTCTATTTAATTTGATCTGTGCAGGAAGATCTTGGGAAAATGATAGTTTGTGAGACTTCCATATGAATTGTTTCTTTGTTTTAGCAGTTTCTAGGATCTGGAAAGTGTCTTGAAAGTTTAGTAACTTAGTATAAATTAACCTTGGTGTGGAAGAATCTTGCTTTATGCAGTGCTCTGTGTGCTCTCTCTACAATTATAGATTTTGAAGAAGCTTCACAATTTAACAGTGTTTCAAAGATATTTTTAGTCACAGATAACAAGTTTTTATTGTCATAAGATTCAGGTAAACCACGAATAATGATGTTATTTCTTCGACTCCTGGCTTCCAGATCCAATATTTTAGCTTGTAAATCTGAAACAGTTTTATCTCTAGATTTAAAGTCACTTTCCAATAAGTCTGTTTTAACCTCCAAAGCTAAGATTTTATTTTCAATAGTAACAATACTATCGTTTATTTGCTTTAAAGATTTACTAAAGTCTGCAAACTGTTCTGAAAAGTTTTGTATAGCACTTTGGATTGGTTTTAATGCTATTTTTAGTTCTTCTAAAAGGAAATTTGAGCCATTTAAATCTTTATTACTTACATTAAAAGTTTCTGTAGGTTGTCTAGATGATTTCAGTCTTTTGAACCTGAATCTTTTTCAGGAGAGAGCATTGAAGTATATTTGGCCTTTGTAGGCTGAGTCTCCATGGAGTCAGATTTTGTAGCCATGCCCAGAAATGGAATGCAGTTAACAGGATACCAGGAACCAGGAACAGACTGGAGCAGTAGGAGTCCCAGCAGCAGAGAGACCAAGAATGTTCTGAGGTAAAATAAATCCCAGGATAATAATTCCAGAAGAAAAAATAATCCAAATGCGTAGAAAAAGATTTATAAAATCTTTTAGTATAAAAATTTGAGGAAAAAGGTTGATGTAAAGTTGTAAAAAAAAACAAAAGTTAAATAGCTGTGAGGAGCTCAGAGAGTAAGGACTAGACTAGTCGGCGGCCATCTTGGAATCCCCCCTAGAAACTGAAGTTGCTATGTTTGTAAATGATAACCTGCAAGAAAAATGTATGTGCAGTCAGAAGTGCAGTTTGTACGGAGATACAACAGTTTACAGAGAAATCTGGTGTTCTGTCAGTAATTAAAAGACAGAAAAAAAAGGATACAGCTTTGGAGCAACTTTTCCTATCAACAAGTGTGTCCAGGCAAATGGCTACATATTGCATCCTTCTTCATATGGATAACAAGACAGAGTAAATGCATACAATGAAATAATCCAGCATTACAGAATCTTGACAGGGAACAAAACTTAGACAATATTATGTTTCATGGCAGAATGGACATAATTTTGGGAAATTCTATTTGGAAGGAAGTAGGGAGGAGTACTGTTGACATTAATACAGTGGCTGGGGATAAGAATGCCCTTCAGTGAATAGCTTGGGACAGTTTTTAGATGCTGGGTTTGTCCCTTTAAATGAAGTTGGAATGTGTAATTGGTTATAATTGTTTTGTTTACATTGCTATGGTGTTGTACTGTAAATGTTGAAAGATGATAAGTAATTATATCAGGGTAGCAACCAGAGGTGCTTACATGGTTTGGCTAAGAGGAGAGGATCCAGTCTAGTGTACAATGTTACTACTTCCTTTAAACGGACAATCCCAACTTTAAATTGTTGTCAGCTTTCATCTGTCTTCACACACAGGTCATAATTTTTATGAATGATGTCATTACCTATAATTTGACTAACATTGTATAATTACTATAAGGCTTTTCATGAAATGTCACACTATGTGGTAAGGAAAGTTACAGTATCGGAGTTTTTAAGATATTTGCTATAAACATGGTCTCATTATTCTTAACTAAGTGTTGGAGTTCATTAATCACTTGAATCTTCTGTTGAAACAAAACTTCTGTGGCAAAGACAACACCACAGTAGGTGTGAAGGCAGATAAAACCTTCCCCATTCATCTCAATGAGACAGTGAAAAGAAGTGAAAATATCCTCATTCACATTAACGAGGTGTTGGAGATAGAGATTAATTCCTCAGGTCTGACAGATTCCCATTCTATCAATACTTCACAATTAAGGGATTGTAATTTCAATTTATGAAAAGTGACACAAAAGCCATTATTGGTGGGGTATGGCTCTGTAGGAGGTATGACATGCTTTGAACTTCCTGCAGGAATTTTGGCTCAGTTCAGAACACACAGTCATAAGGAAAAGCTGGAGGAGAGTTTCTTGCAATCTTTTCTCGGGTAAAATGAGAAATAGTCCTGTTGACCCATCCCGTGTTCATAGGTTCATACGTTCATACTAGGCTATCTGCCCTGGGGCAATTATAAGCCTAGCCCGATTCTGTATGGCTTACGCCACCCCTTGATTTGAGTTTACTGTGCCTCTGTCTAATAGTGACATGGGAGTAATCCCTGGGACAAACCTACGATCCCCCATCCACTTATCGAGATTCTTCTTGAAGAGATTCAGTGAGGTGCTCTGCCTCACATGAACTGGAATTCTATTCCAGAGTGAAGGGAGCCTCTGGGTTATGAACCTGTCCCTCCAGCAAGTTCTATTTATTTCTGTGCTGAGGTTCAAGTCCCTCGAGTGTGTGGCTCTAAGGGATTTAGATTTACTGAGGTGGAGCATGTCCATTAATTCTGGATTTGACATAGCTTTGTATGTCAGGCATAGATCGCCTCGAAGTAGCTGGTATGCAACTGAGTAGAGCTGGAGTTTTTAACCGAGCAGTATATGGCATCTGTTTGAGACCCTTGATCCTCTTGGTGAGATACTTTTGGGGTCTTTCTAATTGCTGCAGGTGTCGGGTAAGGTACATCCCAAAAGGGCATTGTATTCTATGATGGGCCTGATGAGGGATGAATAAAGGCACGATTACCTCTCTTGATCTAGATGTGAAACCCTTCGTGATGAGGTGGGCTATGTAGAAGGTCTTTCTAACCACTTTGGCAATGTGGTTTTCAAAGGAGAGATTGCTATCAACTTGGGTCCCCAGGTCCCTAATAACTTTCTCTGTACTTAATGGGTTTCCGCCTATGTGGTAATTTGTGGGCACATTGTTTTTGCCAAAGGGTATGACTATACATTTTTTGGCATTTAGCTTTAAACCATGGCGCTGGCACCAGTTATCTGTCTCTGTGAGACCTTTTTGAAGGATGTTTGTGTCAGCTGGAGAGTTGATTATGGCGCCCAGTTTGCAGTCGCCTGCGAACTTGGTGAGCAATAGTCCTCCCACGTTTGCCTGTACCTCGGAAAAGTATATACCGAACAAGAGTGGTCCCAGGACAGAACCCTGTGGGACACCACTTGTGACCGGTTTTGAGTCTGACATGGCTCCAGCAACTCTCACTCTGTGGGTTCTGTCTTTGAGCCAGTTTGCGACCCATCTTGTGACATAGGGGTTTATATTTAAGCTGGATAGCTTATCTATGATGCCCGAGTGGGGTATTGTGTCAAATGCCTTTGCAAGGTCCAGATAGGCTGCGTGGACTACCTTCCCTTCATCTATGGCTTTGGTGACTGTTTCAAAGAAGTCAACCAGGTTCAAAAGGCAGGATCTGCCCTTGACAAAGCCGAACTGGGTAGGATCTAGTGTCTGTAGGTCCTCAATGTCTTTGTTTATGAGCTCCATGATGATCCTCTCCATAGCCTTGCAGACTAAGCTAGTCAGGCTTATGGGGCGATAGTTTCCAGGGTCCGTAGATGCTCCACCTTTGTGGAGTGGGACCACTGTTGCTGTACGCCATTCTGTGGGCACATATCCTGTAGTGAGGCTGAGATTGTATAGCTGTTTTATTTGAGGGATTAGTTCCTCTTGTAGTTCATGTAGGACGCAACCTGGGACGCCATCTGGTCCCATGGAAGCAGTGTTTTTTGCTTTGGAGAGGGCAGCCTTCACCTGAGCATCTGAGATGTTTGGGAGGCAGCCCTCAGCCGGGATAGATATTTGCTCTTTTGGGGGGTGGAGAAGTTTGCACTGAACCTGTCTGCCAGGATATTGGTGATGTCTGTGGGTTCAGTGTATTTTTGTCATTTAGAATCAACTCAGAACAAGTCTAGGAGTTGCATCCCAGGTTTCTAACATAACTGAAAAAAGCCTTATGATTGTCTTTGGTGTCCTGTGCAATTTTTCTCTCGAAGCTGGCCTTGGAGGATTTTATGAGGGATTGTAATTTTTTGCTAGTACTGATCAGAGATGCCTTCCCTATTAGGGATTTTGCTATATCATGTAGTAGCTTCCTCCTTCTGTTGTACAGTTTATTTATGGCAGGGGTCCACCAGACTGGGCCTGCCTTTGGATGATTGGGTCTTGGTTTTGTTTGGGATAGCATGATCCATGCATTCCTGGAGATGTCCGTAGAATGCATTTATATAGGATTCTGCAGTTTGGGCTGTAGTTTCCACTGGCCCTGGGGCCTTGAAGGATTCCACTTCAGTTTTGAGAAGTGAGAAGTTCGCTTTTGAGAAGTTTTTCACTGTGGTTTTCTGGGCTGGGGTGGGGTCGGGATGTGGACATCCAGTGAAATTAATTTATGGTCTGATCTTACCAATGAGGGATATACTTCTGGTGTGGAGCATAGAGTCCCCATGTTGGTAATGATCAGGTCTAGTATGTTGTCCCCTCTTGTGGGAGTGGTGACTAGTTGTTCCATAGCATTTAAGTTTATAATTTCCAGGAATCTTTGGGCTAAGGTGCTGGGGCTTGAGTAGTGCTTCCAGTCAATGTTTGGGTAGTTGAAGTCGCCCAATATAATGGTGTTCAGAGAGATCTTCATGTTCTCCAATGTTTTCAGGAAAGCCGAATGGGATTCCTGACTTTGAGAGGGTGGTCTGTAGGATGCTAGAAAAGCAGTCTTGCCCACTGTTAGTTGCACATGGGTGGTCTCCGATACTTCGTGCAATGCCACTAACCTGGAGGTGTGGATATCCTTGATAAATATGGAAACTCCCCCTCCTTTTGTGGTTCGATCCGGGTTTTGGGGCCGAAAAGCATGATATGAGGTATAGCCTGGTAGTGCTGGGGTGTTTTCTGGAGCCTTGAACCAGGTTTCTGTCACTGCACAGATATCGATGTTCTCCATACTGAGGAGAGCTTCGAGTGTGTGCATCTTGAGGTTAAGACTTCTGGCGTTTAGCAGCATTACCCTTAGTTTCTTGCTCCTTGTGCTGTCTATGGGGGTGGGTTTGACTTTTGAGCTTTGCCTAAAAAAGGCACTATGGGGGTGGCAAGAGCCTTTGCCAATATCCGAAAGCCCAGTGGTGACAGGTGCAAGCCGTCCCTAGTGAAGCAACGTGGCTTGTCGAGCATGTCATCCCAGGCTGACAGACACTGGATCCCCTTTGAATGACACCAAAATTTTAGCCAATTGTTAAAATCGATCATTTTGTCTTTGTACTGTGGCATCATTCTAGGTGAGGGTAAGATGCAGCTCAAGGTCAGGGTCATACCAGCCTGGGCTACATGATCAGAGAGCTCCTCTATGTCTCTTTTCATGTAGTCCAGGGAGGTACGTCTCAGGTCATTCACACCAGCATGCACAATGACTGAGTCATATTTGTATTTGCTTTGGAGTGACCTGAGTGCTTGCGTTATGTGGCGGATCCTAGCGCCCGACAGGCAGCTCACTGTGACCTTCTCTTTATTCAGCCTGGTGAGCGGGACGTCAGTGTGTCTGACAATAGAGTCACCTATAACAAGAGTATCAGGTGTGTTATTCAGCCTTAAGGGCTGTGGCTGCTTGGCACACTGACTTTGTGGGTTATGTGTTGTGTGTGTTTTGTTTTGAGGTAGCGTTTGCTTGGATGTCTGCTTTGGAGGTCTCTGTTGCTTAGGTAGATTTTTATTTAGAGCCTCCGAGTATGTTTTTGTGTATTTATGTGTTTGGTTCGCTGATGTGGTGGGACTATGTGATACTGGAATTGTGTTGTGTGAGGTTACCTTCTACTCCTGACTGGTTACACCAGTTTTGAGATGAGAGAGCTCAGCCTCCAGTTTGGCAAAATAGTTGCATCTCTCACATATATTTGAACCTGTTTGGAGGAGGAGAGGGTTGTCCGTGTACATGAGACAGTTGTAACATTGCCTCAAAATTCCCAGATTCACCAGCTGGACTGGAGAGGAAACCATTGACTGACCTTTGGACATGCTAGAGTAATAGGGAAACTGAATTTAAGATGGACCAATAGAGGACAGGGTAATCGTAGAGTATAAGAGTAAGTAGTGCTTATGGTTTAATAGTGCTAACTTGTAGGATTACTTAATTGGACCAGTGAAGGGCCTTAGAATGAGAATATGGTGTTTAAATTGAGAGATAGAGCAGTTCTAAGGGAAAATGTGAAGAGCAGACTTTGTGGAGCCAGGAATAGTTTAAACCCAATTAGGCGGCGCTGCCCGTTGTTGCGCTATGCTCAAAAACGTGCAAAACCGCGCAAAAGAGGGTTTTAAGAGAGGAAGATGAAGGAGTTTTGGAATTGACCCAGAATGGCCAATAAAACTACAGTTTCAAGTCAGTAACCACTCCCACAGGAGCAGACAGGCTGCTCAATGTTTTTCACTGCCACTGATCAACAGAGAGACTTTCCTTTAGCCCAAGCAAAAAATGGCCTCACAGAAACTTACAAACAGTTCAAGAACAGCAAGCCTGTAAATGAACTTTTTTAAATCTCAGAAAAGTGGGAAAAAGCAAGATTTTTTTTTGTTTGTTTTTTCAGAGATAGCAGAGGTTAACAAGTATCAGCAAGTTATAACAGTGCAGTAAATGACCCCACACAAGAGTGCTAGGCCAAAGACAGATAAAATGCAAGTTTTGAGAAAAAAACGATTTTAAAAATAAGTGCAAACAGGAAATTCAGTAAACAGCCCTAGGTTGTGCTCTAAATACAGTTACTAATGCAGAAATCAAATTTAACAAGCCAGAAAATGCTCAAAATAGGCGGCTATGCAGAAAAACTTAGCAAATAAACAGAGGAAAAATACTTAATGTCTCAAAAGTGGCTCCTTTCTTCTCTCAGCGTTTTCTCCTCTTGGTGGGTGCTTCACCAACAGCCAACAAGCCTGAAAAGATGCCAAAACCACGAGGCAACCAGGTTTTAAGAGAGGAAGATGAAGGAGTTACAGGGTTAGTGGCTACATTGCTAATTTTTTGAAGGAATTATCTTGAAATTGCCATCTTTGTAGAGGAAGACTACAACCAGAAAACTGTGTGAACCATAAATACACCAGATAGGTGCTGGGTATTACAGGTAATTGCAACTTTTATTTTTGAGAGATTGTAAGGCTGTGATAAGTCAGTGGTTTCAGCTCCTGTTGTGTGGGTGCATGGTGAGGAATAAATAGATAAAAATTATGTATTTTGTGTACTTCAGCTGTATTTTTGTACTAAACAGTAATGCGTTGTAACATTTTATTTATTTGTTTATTTGAAAAGTTTCCAGTTTTAACTTTGATATTGGTGTGTGGGTAGTTACTTACTCTTGGATGGGATCATTCACCATTTTTGATTTACTTTTATTTCAATTCTGTTTGTTTTAACTGAATACAAAATAAATCAAAAAGTGTGGATGATCCCATCCAAGAGCAAGCAACCACCCACACACCTACATCAAAGTTAAAATTTCTCAATTTTGTCAATGCAAATGCTTTGGAACAGCTAGTCGATACCCCCACAAGAGGTGATAATATCTTGGACGTGGTATTAACCAACATGAGTAACCAGTGCAGCATCCCTGCAGTATAATCCTCCCTTGTACCCACAAATTATCAACTTAATAACAACGTCCTAAGCACGCAGTCAGTCGTGAGGGATTTGGGCACCAGACTGATAGCAACCTGACTTTTGACCACCATGTTGCTTCCATTGTACAGAAAGCTTTCTACATGGCCCACCTCATAAGTAGGGGTATCTCATTCAGGGACAAGGAGGTCATAACATAGGTTCATAGGTGTGTACTAGGCTAATTGCCCGGGAGCCTTTACAAGCCAAGCCCATGGAAGTGCCCTGGCATCATGCCGTCCGACGTTAGCTTCCAGTGCCTCTATCAAGTAGAGCCACTGGAGTGATTGCCGGGGTAAACTTTCTATTTCCCATCCACTCATCAAGATTTCTCTTGAAGAGGGCCAGTGAGATGCTCTGCTTGACATGTATGGGAAGTCTATTCCAGAGCATGGGCAGTCTCTGAGTTATGAACCTGCCCCTCTAGCATGTTCTATTGACTGTGGTAATGAGGTTGAGGTCTCTCTAGCGTGTGGTGCAGAGGGATTGGGATTTCTTTAGATGTAGCATTTCTAACAGAGCTGGGTCAGACATGGCTTTGTATGTCAAGCAGAGATCGCCTCTTAGTAGACGATATGAGAAAGAGAATAGCTGAAGTTTTTTGAGTCTGTCTGTGAAGGACATGTGTTTAAGGCCTAGGATCCTCTTCATGAGATACTTTTGTGGCCTTTTGCTTGTGTCTAGTGAGGTACATGCCAAATGGGGCATTATACTCAATGACTGGCCTAATCAGGGAAGAGTAGAGAGAGATGATGACCTCTTTCTTCCTGGATGCAAAACCCTTGGTAATGAGATGTGCCACATAGAAGGACTTTCTGACCACAGTGGCAATGTGGTGGTCGAAGGAGAGGTTGCTATCAACATGTGTCCCCAGATCTCTTATAACGCCTTCAGTGTTCAGTGGGCTCCCATCGATGTGGTAATTAGTGGGAATTGAGTTTTCCCAAAGGGGATGACGACGCATTTTTTGGCATTAAGCTTAAGGCCATGGTTTAGACACCAGTCATTGGTGTCAGTGAGGCCTTTCTGTAGGATGTCTACATCACTTGGGGAGTTAATAATGGCTCCCAGCTTGCAGTGTGAACTTGGTCAGCCAGAGTCTCTCCATGTTGGCCTGGACTTCTGAGAAGTAGATACCAAACAGGAGAGGACCCAGGACCAATCCCTGTGGGACTCCACTCATGACTGGTTGGCAGTCTGACTTGGAGTCCACTACTTTCATACTGTGGGTTCTATTTGTGAGTCAGTTTGCAACCCACCTAGTGATATAGGAGCTGATGCCTAGTTTGGTGAGTTTATCAATAATTCCTGAGTGGGAATGTTTTCAAAGGCCTTGGCCAGATCGAGATAGGCTGTATGAACTGCTTTGCCCTCATCCACAGCTCTGGTGACTGACTCAAAGAAGTCAACCAGGTTGAGCAGGCATGATCTACCTTTCACAAAACCAAACTGAGTGGGATTTAGAGTTTGAAGATTCCCTATAGCCTTGTTAATTAGGTCCATGATGATGCACTCCATAGTCTTACATATCAGACTCGTCAGGCTAATGGGATGATAATTCCCAGGGTCTGTAGTCCCTGTATTCTTCCCTTATAAGGCCCATTATTGAGTACAATGCCCCATTTGGCATGTACCTTGCAAAGCACATGCAGCAGCTGGAGAGACCACAGAGGCTCCTCACCAGGAGAATCCATGACCTCAAAAATCTATCATACACAGATAGGCTAAAAGCCCTATCCCTCTACTCTGTTTCATACAGACTCCTCAGAGGTGAACTCTGTGTGGCATACAAGGCGATCTCGGACCCCCCCTTGATGGGACTGCTGCATATCCACAAGTCAAGTTCCACTTCAGTAACCTGCACACACGGCTTCAACCTGGAATGTAACATCAATAGGACTTGTTGGCGGGACAGATTTGTGTCCCAGAGACTCCCCTATCTTTGGAATAGACTCCCTCTCCACATCAAGCAGTGTACCCCTTTACCCCTTTTTAAGCACAACCCGGAAAACTGGATGGGAAATAGAAAATACATCCCTGGAATTCCACCCGTGTCCCTGCTGGACAGTGGCATCAGGTGCTGATTTGTCTATGCATGGGCTAAACTCTCCTGGCTAGGCTTATAAGGTCCTCAGTGCCAAAAGCCTTGTAACTTCCTATGATCGTGGTTGGTCAGTTTGTTTCTTGATGGGATGGATTTAGCTGACTATTTGCTTGTATGTGCGTGTATGTGTTTGTACTTTGTGTACTCTTAGACTAGTCCAGTCTTGTTTGAGGTTAATGGTCCAGGAACATGAGTGTTTGTGACTTCATGATAAGGATTTATGCACGTACGCTCTACAGTTGTACACATTCGGGTCATTGGTGACATTAGTCCCCAAGACATGCTGTAGGTGGATTGGACACTCTAAATTGACCCTAGGTGTGAGTGCGTGCATGTGTGTGCCTTCTGTGGAAGGTTGGACGCTGGGCTGGCAACTCGACACTGTAAAACTCCACTGCCAATCATGAGCGGACAGGTGATCCGCTGTGGCGACCTCTAACCGGGAAAAAGCCGAAAGAAGAAGAAGAAGGAGCCTAGTTAGGTAAAGTTGTCACTGTGGACTATGATATATTTATTTATTGACATTTGGTGACTGGGAAAGTCCGGCTGGGTCTGGAACCCATTTTCAGTGTAGGCCCAGTGAGAAAAGCTCCACACAAAGACAGACATTACTAGAATTGTTACAGGTATGTGTAAACTTCACAGACATACTTTATATACTTTGCATACAGATTAGTGGAAGACACAGTTTAACATATATACATTTGCATACATCTCAAGCCATATTATAATTTAACATATGGGTAGTAAAATTTGCAGTCAAATAGATTATACATTACTAAAGAGTAGATTAAGTCATTATGGGTATGGTAGGTTGTGGAGAACATTAGTGTGTTAAGATTATTAAACACTTGGTTTGCATGCTACAGACAACTTGCAGTCACAAACAATCAGCCTGTGGAGTGGAAGACTGAGATGTTGATTGATTTCTTGTGTTTGTACAATTTTTATTGGAGCTCAAACAATTTGCTGCTATTCTAGATTATTGTGGCTATAGCTGCAGTCTAAGCCTGTATGGTGATGCAAGAGATTGTAATTTTGCTACCCTGTCCTTTATTATATCATCTACATATCAAGCCATCAAGTTCCCTGATGTTGTTGACTTTTTTTTTTCATTACTTTACACATTCACAGCTGCAGGCAGTATAGAAGTAGCAAACTCCTGCCATATTTCAAGAAGTGCAGGAAAGCGTGACTAAGAGACAAATAAACAGAAAGTAAAACAGTAAATGAACAGTTTGGATTCAGATCAGGAAGTAGCAGGGTCAGTCCAATATTGGCAGTGATACAGATAGTGGAGAAGAAGTTAAAGATGAGGAAGGGGTCCCAATGAGCATTCCCAGACTTGGAGAAAGCTTATGACAAAGCTGATTTGGGCAGTCCTGCAATACACTAAAGCCCCAGAAACACTGATAGAATTAGTGAAAACTATGTACAAGGACACAATGTCACAAGTACTAACAAGATTCGGACTTGCAGAGGAGTTCCCAATGGGGTTGGGTGTGCATCAATGCTCAGCTCTGAGCTCACTGTTGTTTATACTGGTGATGGACTACATTAACATAATACAAGTGTATTTAACAGTTCTACCTATCAGAGCATTTAAGAGAGAAGAAAAAGTATATTTAGTAGATGTCCATTAAAACAGAGAGAGGATCTTGGAAAAAGATATACTCGCACTCTCTGCAAAGAAGATACATTTGAAATTCAGAGTATCACCACTGTAAACCAGTGACTATACAATGCCACAGTTGTTTGACTGTGTTACGTATTGCGCACACAGACTACAGACTATGTGATGAAAACAGCTTGGCAATAGACAAAATCATGTCTGTATAGTATATTTCATTCTGCCATTTTGCAGTATAAAATAAGATGAAATGCTCCCAGTCATGCAGAGGTATTATTACTGTACTGCATTTTCCAGGTATTTGGGGAGGTATAGCTGTTCTTTAAGGGAGAATAATGTTCAAAGTTCCTGTGGAACCACATCTAGGATCATCAGTAGAGCTACTGTGAAGCTAGATGAATATTAGACAAAGATCTTCAACATATGTTTTAGGAAGAGGTCCTCTCAGGACACTGGAATCAAGCAGTGGTGGTGGTGCCTATCTTCAAAGGTGCCATAAGCAGCAATTTAGGGAACTATAGTTTACAGATCCTGATTTCAGTGATATGTAAAATGATGAAGATAGTCCCAAATTCATGTCTCATGAGATTCTTAGGGTTGAGTAGTGGCTTAATAAAATTCCAGCAGGCATCCACAATTGGCAGATCTTGCCATATTAACTAGATCCATTTCTGTGGCCGGGATGCTGGGGATATGGGGGTCTAACACAGCCCAGTTGTAAAGTTAAAGCCGTAAAGTTCATAAAAATAGCAGCAGGTACCAATCTGTGTAGGTGAGTAGAAAATTAGTTACAGGGCAGCCATTTCATGTAGAAGCAAGTTTGTAGCTCTCAGGGTATGGTGACAAATGGTGTTTTATAAAGAACACTCATAGCTCCAGGCCTTCTCAATGTGACCTTACAAAGAGAATGGAAAACTGGATCAGTCTCTACATCTGATACCAAGGAGGTTGTGGATGTAGTTTATGGTGGACATAAACTCTGATGTGAGATATGAAGCCAGTACAGGTGCCATCTCACTTTCAGCCTTCCCAAGTGCATGTGATATACAGGGGTGGTGGGGCAATAATATGGGCGTGCAGAATGCTATGGGAGAGATTAGAAGAAGTTGGCTTATAAAACCGATAGCAGAAGAAGGACTTGGTGATTATCATTTAAAACAAACTGAGTCATCAAACCCAGAGCAAAAAAGGTGAGCAAGGGCAAAAGAGACAACAACATATATTCAGGGTGCATTGTACAGAGATGGGAATGTGATCGTACTTATTTGCTGGTCTTTGAAGGATCATTGCTGGAATATTGTGTACAGTTAAGCAGGCATTACACAGAGAAAGATGCCATATTATTAGAGAGGATAGAGTAAAAGGCAACCAGGATGATGTGTGGGGACAGAAGAAATGTATTATGGCTATGCCCTGGATTAGCTGGTAAACTCCCCTACCAGAGGTGAAAACATATTGGACCTGGTCATCACAAACATGGGCAACAGGTGTTCCACACCAGAGGTCAATCCACCACTGGTTAGATCAGACCATAAACTAATCACTCTGGATGTCCACACCCCACCACCACCCCCAACTAAGGAAACCACAGTAAAAAAACTTTTCTAAAGCAAACTTCACCTTACTTAAGACAGAGGCGGTAAGATTCACAGCCCCCCACGCTAAAGGATAATGCTGCCCAAGATGCAGAAACTTTTACAAATGCACTCTATGAGCACCTACAAGGATGCATGGATCGTACCATCCCTAGCAAAACCAAGACTCACTTCTCTAAGAGAAGGAAACCAGTCTGGTGGACCCCTGCCATAAACAGGCTATACGATAGAAGGAGGAAACTATTTCAGAAAAAAAAAAGCAAATCCCAAGAAGGAAAGACATCCCTGATCAGTATCAGTAAGAAACTAAGGTCCCTCATAAAATCACCCAAGGCTAACTTCGAAAGAAAAATAGCCAAGGATTCAAAAGATAACCAGAAAGCCTTCTTTAGCTATGTTAAGAATCTAAGTGGTAACTCACAGATATGCACAGAACTAGTGCAAAATTGCACAAAATATACTGAACCTACTGATATTGCCAACATCCTGGCAGATAGATTCAGTGCAAACTTCACCCCCTTCTCACCCCCAAAAGGGCCCACAACAATACCGGAAAAGTGTAGTGTCCCAGAAATCACAGGTGAAAATAGCCCTTTCAAAAGCCAAAAACACAGTGTCAGTGGGGCCAGATGGTGTCCCAGGCTGCATCTTACATGAACTACAGAACAAACTAAACCCCCACCTAAACATGCTGTTCAACCTCAGCCTCTCCACAGGCTATGTGCCCATAGAATGGCGAACAGCAACGGTCATTCCACTCCACAAAGGAGGGGCCACAATTGACCCTGGTAATTATCGCCTCATAAGCCTGACTAGCCTGTTCTGCAAGGCTATGGAGCGCATCATCAGGGAACTCATTAACAAAGACATTGGGAACTTCCAAACACTTGACCCAACCCAGTTCGGCTTTGTTAAGGGCAGATCATGCCTACTAAATCTGGTTGACTTCTTTGAGAAAGTCACCAAGGCCATAGAAGAGGGAAAGGATGTTCACACATCCTACCTTCACCTCACCAAGGCTTTCAACACCATTCCCTACTCGGGTATTACAGAAAAACTCACCAGCCTGAACATAAACCCCTATGTCACGAGATGGGTTGCCAACTGGCTTACAGACAGAACTGACACGGTAAGAATAGCGGGCTCCAGGTATGACTCTAAACCAGTCACAAGTGGTGTCCCTCAAGGCTCGGTCCTGGGACCCCTACTGTTCGGCATATACTTCTCAGAAGTACAGGCAAACACACGAGGACTATGGCTAACCAAGTTCACCGATCACTGCAAACTGGGAGCCATAATTGACTCTCCGGTTGACACGGATCCTCCAAAAGGGCCTTACTGAGACGGACACCTGGTGTCAAAGTCAAGGCCTCAAGCTAAATGCCAAAAAATGCATAGTCATCCCATTTGGGAAAAACAAAACACCCACGAATTACCACATAGGTGGCAGCCCCCTTAATACAGAAGAGGTTATAAGAGATCTGGGGACCCAGGTAGATAGTAATCTCTCCTTTGACAATCATATTGCCAAAATAGTTAGGAAATCCTTCTATGTGGCCCATCTAATTACTAAAGGGTTTGCATCTAGAAATAAAAGAGGTTATAGTGCCCCTCTACTTGTCACTCATCAGACCCATCATAGAGTACAATGCCCCATTTAGGATGTACCTCACAAGAAACTTCCAACAGCTGGAGAGACCACAAAAATACCTCACCAAGAGGATTACTGGCCTCAAACATATGTCCTATGCAGCCTGACTGAAAAAACTCCGACTGTACTCAGTGGCATATCGCTTACTCAGAGGTGATCTCTGCCTGACTTACAAAGCCATGTCCAACTCAGACTTGATGGACATGCTCCACCTCAAGAAATCCAAGTCACTGCGAGCCACGTGCTCTAGTGAGCTAAACCTCACCACAACAATAAATAGAACATGCTGGAGGGATAGATTCTTGTCACAGAGACTCCCCATGCTTTGGAACAAAATTCCAAACTACATTAGGCAGAGACCCTCATTATCATTCTTCAAGAGAAACCTTGACTAGTGGATGGGTAACAGAAAATACACCCCTGGGATCACTTCATTGGCTCTGCTTGACAGAGAATCAGTTAATTAATCAATGGGGAGGCGAAAGCCAACACACTCTGGCTAGGCTTATAAATGCCCTCGGGCAGATAGCCTAGTACCTACCTATGAACCTATAAAAACAAGCTTAGTGAACTTGAACTCTCTGTACTAGAAATTATATAGTTACACACTGCAAAGGGAATATGTGATGGTACTAGAATTCAAAGAAACAGCAGAATGTATGTGTAAGGTGGGGACATGGCTACCTGATTAAG
>NC_056738.1:108744105-108926605 GCF_019279795.1 Protopterus annectens | reverse complement strand
TAAAGGTACCCTGGGAGCTCAGCCATCTGTGCTTCCTTCCTGGGGAGTTTCTTTTTATATGCCCTACCTGCTTTCCCTTTCCCCATCCCCATGCTCATTGACTATATTTGGGGACAACTCTCCTGTATTGACCAAACCTCAACTTAGGAAGCATCATCAATGAACACCCTTCCTCCCAGGATGGGCACTCCCATCCCTCGCTGCTAATCTCCCAGTCACCCAAGCCACTAATCGAACACAGCTGAGCTGGGCCATGGTTAGGGCTTTATCCCTTTATATCACCTGAGCAGGACAGCTGGGCTGTAGTTAAGGATTTATCTCTCTGCACCACTTCAGTGGTAATTTTCATTTTTAGGTTGATCTATTTGGTGATGGTGGATGGTTTTCAGTAGAAAACATTTATTTGAGATTACACTTTTCAGGAGTAAAAGCTCATTATATCTTATAAATTCTGCTGCAACTGTTGGGCCACTATGAAGGATTCTGGATAGCACTGTTGGGGAACAGAGGTATCCCTGTATTTTTCCCTAGTAGGGTTAGCATGAATTTACTCTCTTTTGATAACTTCTGACAGTTGCAAAAACTATAAACAAAACAGTTACACAGAAGTAGAAGTTGGGTGGTTACCACACACATACTCGCATGCACATACTCAGACTGGTGTAAAATACTGCAAGAGAGACCACTAGGCCATAAAGCAATGAATCTTTATTGAACAGAAGAAAAAATACTGGTGAAGACTGTCTTTGTATACATTGAAGGAATAGAACTACACAAAGGACTATTTCTGTTAGTCCACAAAAAAGTCTCTAAAACCAGTTTTGTCACAATCTAAAGGTGTTTTTTCTCATCTTTCTTCTTTTTTTGAGTTCCTAATAGAAGACATCTAAACTTTCTTGGGGTATTCTGGAATGTCTTCTTTTTTTAGCACAGTCCTACAAACCAATATTCCATGCCCAAACTTCCACATCATCAAGAGGCCAACTTCTCTAACAGGCCCAAAGCCCACCTTTAATAGAATAAATGTTCATTAACTAAACCTTTCTATCTAATACAAAAATACATCAGTCTGTTTTAAAGAAGCAATATTATTTAGACTATGTACAAAATGCTCTATTTATTTACATCAGTGTTATTTACATTTATGTCTGTTCAATTTAGTAACAATTTGACATAGCATATGGCAATAACTTCCACACTATGTAGTATTCACATGCATAGATATATACTATGGATTTTGATTAAACTGGACCCAGATGTAACTGAAAATGCAACTTGTAAGCTGAGCAAAATCTGCTGTATCCAAATGTGTGTAGTATATGTTATAGAAATACATGGTCTCACCAATAGAAAATATTAATGTACAGATTTCACCACCACTCACACAGAAATTCGAAACATAGTTTAAACTATATACATTCAAAACAGTGTAATTATTGCAGCTGAGCAGTGAATTTCCACTGCTCTTTTTGACGAACACACAAGATCCAAGATCAATCTGAGCTAACACCTCTTAGGTTCATAGGTGTGTAGTAGGCTAATGGCCCTGGAGGCTTTACAAGCCTAGTCCACGGAAGTGCCCTGGCATTGTGCCGCCCGATGTCAGTTTCCAGTGCCTCTATCAAGTAGAGCCACTGGAGTGATTGGGAATCTCAGTTTAACATATTGTCTAAAGGGTGGTAGATTCAGGAGTTTATAGCTGTCTTGTGCTACACTTCAGTGCCATTAATGGGTAATTAACCCCAAGTACCTTGGGTAGTGAACAGACTACTATTACATGGTGGATGTGCCTGCAGAGCATACAGAGGGGTTATAAAGTAAAACTGATAATACCTTTAAGAGATGTCTTCAAAGTATAGGATTTTTCCAGCACAGAAGGAAGAAGCCAATGGATGAGGGTATGCGTACAAGTGGCTGACATGATGTTGCTTCATGTAGCATCTCTAGATACAACAGTACACATGCAGAACTTTGAAATGTAAGAGATCTCAAAGAACAGGTAACTGTTTCTCTTTGACAGGAATGAAATAATTTGATTGGAGCAGAGTCCCAGGATGCCACCCCAATATGTAATTCACTTTATTGGAGTAACACTCACAGATCACATAAAGATGTCCCTGTGGTAGACACCCTAGAAATGCAGGGGGGATACACAGTTTGGGCTGAAAACTGTTGGCTGGCATGTGACACTGTAGGGTTTCCTTTTCAACATGCCAAAACAAGAACAAATGGCTTAGAAATGGATATGTAGTGGTACAGGGAGCTATTAGGCATAGCCAAAAAAAAAGAAAACTCAGTGCTAGACATAACTTACAAGCTGATGAAGCACATGACAATACTTTTGTAGCAGAGAGTGACAATCAAAAGGAAGAAAAGCATGACTTGTATGATCAGGAATAGCATGCATATTACAGCACAGCTGCACTGTCTCAAGTACATTTATTATTTATTTATGTACTTATTGACATTTGATTAAAGAATATAATGTATAATCTCAGTAATACAGTCAAAAGACAGATGGAGGTACCCTTGTGTTTAATATTGCCCTATAACAAAGTGAGAACGTAACCCTTGTATTGAAAAGAGAATGTTTGATCTAGAAATAATGACAGGTAGTAGTACAGTATTAAGGAATGGTTATATTGCAGCACTGACCATCATTATTTTACAGAACAGATTTCCAAAGTGTGCTGTGTATCTTTAGTAATGTCAGTAACATAGGGTTATCACATGTCCCACTTTATGCAGGACAGCCACTGCCTGGGCAGTTGTGTCCTGTGAAAAAAAAACATCAAAAATGTGAAATACCAGAATCAGAAATACTTTACTGATCCCACAGGAAATTGCTGAGAATTTTAGGACAAAAATGTTTCCTACATTTCCTTCAATACATGCATAAATCCATTATTGTGTCTTTGAAACACTTAAATATTATATGAAACAGTATAAATAAATCAAATTCTAAAAAAAAATGAGCTTTTATTTTGGCAGTAAACTGAAGTCCAGTCCTTTGCACTGGTTGTAGGTGTGATTTGTCCTACAAAATCTCACATTTTCAGACAAAAATCCGACTTTGGGCACCAGGAGATGTGGCAGCACTGTATATAATTATGGAAAAGCAGTATATGAAGTCAGGGCACAACACATATACAAGGAAACATATCTATCTTGTGCTGATTTGCCATGAAGTGCAAGGTATTAGGGTATGAGGTAGTGAAGATGGAGGACACTAGTTGTGTCACTGGTCTGAGGTTGCCTTCATGTGAGTAACTTGGAATGGCAACAACAGTTTGAAAAGTGTCATGTAAGACTAAGGATTGTTAGACAGGGAATTAGCCACTCACCAGGCTATACAGACAGAATGATGAAAAAAACCCACACTGTGTCATTCCAGTTACTTGTCTACAGATAACAGTGGAATCAAGTACAAATGCATACAGTTGTAAGGTAGAAAGAGAAATAAAACTGCTTAAGGGCATATCATACAGTGCAACCACTAAGTCACCAACATGTAGCATTATTTTTTATTTTATTTATTTTACATTTGTTAACCAGGCTGGTCTAACTGGATATATGTCCATTTTCAGTAGAGGCCCGGGGAGATAAGCTTCAAGGTACATTCAGTAAAACACAGCAAATAAAATGACACTTGTGTCTTTCGGCTTTTCCCGGTTAGGGGTCACCACAGTGGAACTCTGGTCCGCTAATGATTGGCAGAAGATTTTTAAGTGCCGAGTTGCCAGCCCTGATGCACAACCTTCAATGAAGGTACGCAAACAAAATGACACTATTTTTGTATATACAGAGGACATTTTAGATTAACACAGAACTATACAATAAGGACAGAAATCATAGCAGAGAAAAATGTAGGAACACTACAGCATACAGGTGCAGTACAAAATAAGAGGGAGACAGTTTATTTTATAATATGATAAAGAGAGTTCCCTTTGAAAGTATCCACAGGAGAAGAGTTAAACAGAAAGAAAAGGAAAAAGAGGTAACAAGTTGTTAAGGAGGTAAATGGAAACAGTTAATGAGAAGTTTAGGGTAAGCAGAGGATATTTAGGTTAGGGTAGGTAACTAGTACAGGGGCATAGCATATAGCACGTATAGTAGGAAATGCATGAGAACAGCACAAAATAAAATATGAAATTAAAGGAATGGATGAGTGTGTCTGCCCATACCTCTCAACTGTCCAGATTTTTGCATAATGCCCAGATTTTTCATCTGATATTTTTGGTCTGTTCCTCATAAAAGTTGTGTTTTTCCTCCAAATCAATGAAGATAAAAGTCACTAAATAATGACCTATATTTGAGCTCAGACTTCTTATCCTTCAGAAAATGCACAATAATGCAAATTGTGTTAGTCGAGCAGCTTTCTGAGTTTATATGAGCAATGTAGACTACAAAATAAAAGGAACCGAAGACTGTCTACTCATGTTTGAACCCTGTATCACACATATGCCTTCTTACAGAGCTATTAGCAGGTAAGAAAACCATCACACTTGGCTAGTATTCAGAGATCAATTTGAACATAAAAAAAGAAACAAGACTGATGTTCTTCATCTCACATTGCTGCAGTCCTTACTTATGGGTAGTCCGCTGTCCTCGGTCGGCCCGAATACCAAAGTATTAGGCTGACGTCGGTCATGGGCGCCTAGATCTGACATCAGAGCGTCAGGGTATAAAGGCGCATGACCGGCGTCATATCCTCAGTCTTTTTTGCCGCATGGTCCGATGCAGAAGCAGCATTGCAAGTGCCATTCGGCGTTCTGAAATTTTTCATTTTCGGAGTTTCAGACCGATACCAAGTTGTGCTAAGTACCCCGTTGGGGAATATTTTTGTTTTTTCTTGCCTCAGTTACTTACCGGATGTCAGAAAAAGTGAATAATTGTATTTCTTGTGGGAAACAGATACCGCATAGGGATTACCACTCGCTTTGTATTCCTTGTTTGGGACCGGAGCACGACGTAGTTGGGTGTCGGTTTTGTGCTAGGTTTAATAAGCGCACTATAAAACGGAGGTTAGATTGCGCTAGGTTAGTCTTTGGCAAGAGGTGTAATTATAATATGCCGTCGGATGTTCCGACGCCTGCTTCTACTAAGAGGCGCAAAGAAAAATCTTTAAAGCCTAGGCAGGATAATTCGTCCGTTACGGACGCCGGATCTTTAGAAGCTACAGCTGAACAGGTGGATCCGGCTGAAGTTTCTGTTGAGTCCCAGGGGGAAACTTTGATTTTACATGATGTGGCCTCTCAGGAGGCAGGTCAGGCTGAAGGGGCCTCTCAGGTTACTATTCTCCCTTCTATGCCTAAGGTGGTTAGGCCTTCTGTTACTGTTTCTAAGGCTCCTTCTAAGGGCAGGTCTGTTTTGCCTTCCTCTGGTGTCAGTTCTGGTTCTTCAGGGTCTGTGCCTAAAAAGCACATGCTTAAAATGGCAGAGGATTTGATTACTTTAATTAGAGGTTCTATGCCCCCTCCTGATAAGAGGCCCAGGATGGAGCCAGAGTTGGAAAGTTTGGAGCAGGCCTCAGATGATTCAGAGTCCTCTGCTGAAGACATTCAAGATTTCCCTCCTTATTCTGATTCTGATGCAGAGGATTCCACTCCTTCTGCTTCTCCTCGAGGATTTTTCATTTTCAGAAACTCTGCATTCCATGAGGGAGCATTTTAAGTGGGAAGGACAGGATTACTCTGATTCACGGAAGAGACTTAGGGAGTTCTTGTTTTTACCACAGCATAGACCCTTAGCTATACCTCCGGTTTTGGATGTTGTTTCAGATGTTTTCTCGGAAGCTTCCCTTAATCCAGATTCTGTGCCTCCTGCTCCAGTTAAACCGGACAGGTATTACAGGGTGCCTGAGGCTCATAAATATCTTTATAAGAGTCCTAGGGTGGACCCAGAAACTATTAGTCAGGGGCCTAAGGGTGTTAGAGCCTCTGTTGTTAAGAATCCGGTTCCTCTGGATAAGGAAGCTAGAGCTTTGGATAGATGGGGTAAGAAGGTATATACCTCTTCTACGTTAGCAATGAGAGCTTTGAACTGCCAGTTTCATATGTTAAAGTATCAGAATTTCCTCCTTTCTCAGCTAAGATCTAAAGTGGATGCTTTGGCAGAGGGCATAGAGTGTAAAGAATTGCAGGATATAGTGCATGTTTCTGAACAGGTGGGTAAGCACTCTTTGCAATGTGGTTTTGATGCTTTACAGGCTTCTTCTAGGGTGGCTGCCACTGGTTCAGTTATTCGTAGGCACGCCTGGCTTAAGGATCAGAATTTGTCTGAGCATGTTAAGTCTAGAATTCTGGATGCCCCTTTACAATCTGAAGTTTTGTTTGGTCCTCCTGTGGAGTCAGTCTTAAAGAAAATGGAAGACAAGGCTAAGTCTATGCAGACTGTTAAAGATTTTTTGCAGGTACAACCTCCAAAGTTTAGTAGAAATTGGCCTACTAAGGGGTGGACGTACCCTTCTTCTGATTCTCAGTCTAGGGGTAGATCTAGACGTGGTAGGGGCAGAGCTCAGGGTACCTTCAGGCCGAGGCAATGGAGTTTGCCTGCTCAATCTGCTGGTGAGGGCAGGGGCCAGTCCTTTCGTAAACAGGCCCAATGACCTGCATTTTCAGCTGCCAGATTCTTCTTGCCTGGCAGCTCCTTTGGGAGGAAAGTTGGCTCTTTTCAAGCAAAATTGGCATTTAGTCACCCAGGACAAATGGGTATTGGACATTATAAACCGAGGTTACAAGTTCTATTTCCATACCATGCCTCCTTTCAAAGGCATGCCAGACGTCCCTCCTCAGCAAAGGATAGAGGCTCACAGACAAATTTCTTTACTTCTTCAAATAGGAGCTATACAGCCAGTTCCTCTGTCAGAAGTGGGCCTAGGATTTTATTCTCGCCTGTTTCTAGTTCCAAAGAAAGGGAACACGTGGAGACCAATTTTGGATTTATCTATCCTCAACACTTACCTGGACATTCCAAAGTTCAAGATGCTGACTTTACAACAACTTTTACCTCTGTTGGGAAAAGATCACTGGATGGTTACTCTGGATCTCAAAGAGGCTTACCTGCATGTTCCTATCAGGCCCAGTTGCAGGAGGTACCTGCGCTGGCTGGAAATTTACATTATCAGTTCTCTGCATTGCCCTTTGGCTTATCTACTGCGCCCAGAGTGTTCACAAAGATTCTGGCTCCAGTGATAGCATTTTTCAGACTAAGAGGAATACAGATTTATCCTTATTTGGACGATTGCCTGATTATTGCACAAGAAAAGGACGAACTTCTTCATCATCTACAGTATGTGATGGCAGTGTTAAGATGCCTAGGGTATTCTGTGAACGAAACAAAGTCCAGTCTAGTACCCTCTCAGGACATGTGCTTTCTGGGTGTGAGACTGAATACAGCTTCCCAGATGGCCTTTATGACCCCGGACAAACAAAGAAGCCTTTCTCTTTATTTCCATCAAATGTCTCTACGGTCCAGGCTGACTGCAAGGACAGTCCTTCAAGCCTTGGGGTTCATGGCATCTTGTATTCTAGTGCTTCCCAATGCCAAATTGCATATGAGGAAGCTTCAATGGTATCTCAAAAATGTATGGACACAGCACTGCCAAGATCTAGACACTGTCATTCAGATAATACCTTGCATTCAGAAGGAGTTTTTGTGGTGGGCTCAGGAATGTCACCTAAACAAGGGACTCTCTGTGACCCGGCCAGAGGCGAGTCAGATTCTAACGACAGATGCCTCGGACAAGGCTTGGGGTGCACATCTCAATGGAAAATGGGTGCAAAACACGTGGCCTGTCAAACTCCAACATTTGCATATCAACTTGAAGGAAATGTTAGCAATCCAGTTTGCATTGATGGCTTTCAAAGATTTACTTCACCCAGGGCAGGTGTTGATTCAAACAGACAACACTACTGTCATGTGGTACATCAACAAGCAGGGGGGAACCCATTCTTACCCTCTTTGCAGGCAAGCGATGATTCTGTGGGAAACTGCTCTCAATCTACACCTCAATCTTCAGGCAAGGTTTCTACCAGGGGCACAGAACTCCTTAGCAGATGTCTTGAGCAGACAAATAGTGGATCCTCACGAGTGGAAATTGGATCCTCATGTATTCCAACAGTTGACAGTGTTATGGGGAACCCCAGACATAGATCTGTTCACTTCTCCACTAAATTACCAGTTGCCAAAGTTTTGCACAAAAATGTTTCATCACACAGCTTGGAAGGTGGACGCTCTATCATTCAGTTGGAACAATCTGCATGTATATGCCTTTCCACCTCTGCCTCTTCTTCCCAAGGTACTTTTGAAGGCCAGACAAGACAAGCCAACCATGATTTTGATAGCACCGGATTGGCCTCGACAACACTGGTACCCACTACTGAGGAGTTTAGTACGAGAATCTCCATGGCCTCTGCCTTTGATTCCGCACCTTTTGTCACAAGAGGACAGTCACTTCCTCAATGTCAAGATTCAGTCTCTGCATCTAACAGCCTGGCATATTCTGTTTTAGACTCTGGAGGGTCTCAGCTTCCACAACAAGTTTTGAATGTTATTTTGGAGGCCAGGAGGCCTAGTACCAGGAAAGTTTACTCTGATAAATGGAGGAGATTTTTTTATTTGGAGCAAAGAAAAGGACTTTGATGTCTCCAAACCTGATTTAAGTGTTGCTCTTCAATATCTTACTGAGTTATTGGACAAGGGTTTGTCTTTCTCCTCGATAAAGGTCCATGCTGCAGCCATTTCTGCTCACTATGATTGTGACCCTCCTTTATTCTCTCATCCTTTGTTTAAGCAATTTCTTAGAGGGGCAAAGAATATAAGACCCCCACGTAGAGCTCCTACTCCTGCTTGGGATCTCAATTTTGTGTTGGAAAAACTTACTCTACAACCTTGAGCCTGCAGCTACTGCCGAGTTAAAGTATTTGTCATGGAAAACTGCTTTTTTGTTGGCCATTACCTCTGCAAGAAGGGTTTCTGAATTACAGGCCCTCATGGCAGTGGAGCCTTTCCTGATTTTTCATAAGGATAGGGTATCTTTGCACTAATCCTTCCTTTATGACTAAAGTGGTTTCTAGTGTAGCCTTAAACCAAACTATTCATTTGCCTACTTTTTATGCAACACCCCAAAATAAAGGGGAGAAAATTTTGCATACTTTGGATATTCACAGACAGTTGCGTTATTATTTGAGCAGAACCAGGGAGTTCAGACAGTCTCAGCAGTTGTTTGTTTCTTTTGCTTTGGGTTCACAGGGTAAACCTGTTTCAAAACAAACTATTTCTAAATGGATTGGGTTTTGTATTTCTTTCTGTTATTCCCATCATGGTAAGGAGATTCCGCTGGAATCAGGCCTCATTCCACTAGGGCTACTGCTACTTCTACGGCCTTTCTAAGGGGTAGCTACAAAGACATTTTGGAGGCAGCTACTTGGAGTTCAGTGCATACTTTTTCTAAACATTACCACCTTCCTCTTTATTCTAAGTCTAGGGCTGGATTTGCCACTGCAATTTTACAGGGCATTTTAGCAGCCCCTAATGCTCTATGATTTTTACCAACCTCCCTTTCCCGTTGCTTTGGGATTCTACCCATAAGTAAGGACTGCAGCAATGTGAGATGAAGAACATAGTACAGTTTTGTACCTACCATAAATGTAGATGTTCGAAGATCCACATTGCTGCAGTCCAATTTACCCTCCCTCCTTCCCCACTGTACTTTCTCATGATGCTATGCTTTAGGTGATGGTTGTTGTTGGGCTTGTTTTTGGGAGGTATTCTGTTTTTGGCTGTGGCCTTTCTTGTTTGGCCTTCTGACATCTGGGGCAAGAAAAGACTGAGGATATGACGTCGGTCATGCGCCTTTATACCCTGACGCTCTGATGTCAGATCTAGGCGCCCATGACCGACGTCAGCCTAATACTTTGGTATTCGGGCAGACCGAGGACAGTGGACTACCCATAAGTAAGGACTGCAGCAATGTGGATCTTCGAACATCTACATTTATGGTAGGTACAAAACTGTACTTTTCTACTACTGTTTGAAACTTGCATCTTTCAGATGCTTTCTACAGCAGCTAGGGCATTTGTGTCATAAAACCATTGCAATTGGCTAGCATTTAGAAATCGGCACAAAATAAAATATGAAATTAAATTAACTGAAAACTCTTGTTTACCAATATTTTAACTTTGAACTGCTCAGATGCTTTCCTGCAGGGTATGAGCAAGTCAAGTCATAACATTGCCGAAAAGCTAGTTTTCTGAGGATAAAAAGGACAGTTGAAACTAATGAATGACTCAGTGAGAGCTGTTGTGAGTACAACTGCAATATGAGAAGGAATCTGCCTAACACCTCTGAAGCTTCCTGTAAGCACCCTCCCCAACCCCTGCAGCCATAGTTGGGACATGCCCAGAAAGCCAGACTGAAAATGTAAACAAAGACCAGAATCAAAACAAAAAAATCCCTGGGATTGTCCCTTTAAAGTGAGAATTACTTGTTGTAGCTAGTTATTTGATTGTTTCTGATACCTTTTAACTTCTGGCTAACTAATGTGTGTTTTTTTTTACATTAAGAAGGCTGGAACTGCAATTCTAGTGAGAGTAGAAAGGTAGCCTGGTATGTTTGAGTTGGGAAACACACAAGGGGCTTAAAGTAACAATTACTTTTAGCTAGTTGGTACCTTTTCACTTCTGGTTAACCAAAGTGTGTTTTTACATTAAAAAGACTGGGACTGCAATTCTAGTGGCATTAGTAAAGTGGCCTGGTCAGTCTGAGATGGAAACATACAGGGAGGCTTAAAATAAGTTTGTTTCATCAGCCAGAGGGCTTTTCAGGGACTTAACTGGGTGTTAATCTGCACTTGAGAGCTACTTTTGCTGTGGTTTCACATTAAGAACTTCCGGGATCATCCATCTTATGGCAAAAGGTGTTTACTTGGTCTCTCAGAGTTGACAGGCACTCCAGGGAGCTTAAAATGTAGTTGGTTATTGACCAGAAAACAAGAAAATTAGTTTTCAGCTATTTTCTTTCTGCTATGTTAGGATAATTTACACAGAGCTGTTCACCTCTCAGTGGTGGTTAGCAGTCCCCTGAATAGTAGTAGACCTATAAAGCTAGTACTTAAGACTTTAACCTGTAACACAGAAAGTCTTTGTGTGGAGCTAAGCTTACGGTAGCAAGTTAGAGTGTCAAACACTGCTAAGAGCATAACACTATCGAACATATAGCCTTCACCTTAAACACCACTCAGGTGACCCCTGTAAAACCAAGACACTAAACCATAATAGCCCAACCCTAATACAAGTCCTGACAACATGGAGTTGAATTTCTTAATGTCTCTGTCGTCAGCTTGGTAGATATGGGCATCCTGAGACAACATAGCAAGTGTCTCATATACTCTTAATCCTTAAAGAAACTAAAAGTATGTGAGAGATGTACAAACATAACTTTCTTGGAGACAAAAGTCTCACTTAAAAACAAGGTTATCAAGAACACACACACTACATCCTTCACACATACTATTCACCACACACAACACACATTGGCCTTCTTATGCCGAAGCACTTAAAAGAAACCTCTCTAAACCTCCCAAGCTGTTAAACTGCAACACCTACCCTCAGATCACTAGAATACACAAGAAAAGCAACACTTAGAACCAAACATAACCCTACACCTAATGACCCTCTAAGAACAAGGCCCATAATGCAATCAAAAATTTTACCTAGTACTTTTGTCATAGGGGATTCTATTGTACAACACATAGATACTCTTCTCATCAGGCTGGACAAAGATGGTTAGCTGTCTATCTGGAGCTAGGAGCTGCAATATCATGCACACACGCAAGCCACTGCACTACAGGTACCAATATGATTCTGTCATAGTCCTTGTGGGTGTAAATCACCTGAGGCATATAACACTGGATTATATGAAAAGAGATATTATGGAAATCTCTGGTATGTGCCTTGCATTTCTACCTTCACCGAGGATGATGCCACTCTATGAACAGAAATGATTGATTTTAATAATTTGCTTAGTTTTTGGTGTCATTCCAGGGGAATCCAGTATCAGCATGGGAGGACATAGTTAACAGACCACTTTGATTTGCTTTGATAAGGATGGTCTGTACTTGTCCCTCGTGGGCTTTTGGATATCAGTTAAGACTTTATCCATCCCTTTAGAGCAATGTGAAAATGACAAAGCTATCAACATATCAAAAAAAAAAAAAAAAAAAACACTCAAAGCAACCTTAAAATGTTACTGCTCAATGCAGGGAGCCTAAACAAGAAACTCCACACCTTACAAGCTCTTCCCACATTGGAGAGTGCTGTCATTTGTGCTGTTACCGAAACTTGGTTTAAAGCCACAGAAAATACTCTGGCAGTGGAAGGCTACAGGGCCTTTCACACACTTAGACCAGCAGCAACATAGAAAAGGGCTAAAGGTGGAGGTGTCTCAATCTACGTTAGCAGCAAATACAACTCTAGGTTGGTTAAACAGGATGATGCCCTGCAGTTCATCCATGTTCAAAATGAAGCTCATGACTCTTACCTAAATGTGTTAGAGGTGCCCACCATCCAAACAAATACCGTACTCGTGGGAGACTTTATACCTCTGTAGACTGGGAAACATATACTGCCTCTTACTCACAGGCACAACATTTCCTGGATTTTATCAACATAAACACCCTGGAACACATACTGCACTCTTCAACCAGAGACTAAAACATATTGGACATAGTACTCACCAAAACAGGAAGGCATTGCACCCTCCCATGTCACATTCTTGTTGATGTCAGACTGCACAGCTGTCTCCTTCAAAACAAAAATGAACCAGGAAAACCTGGCTATTATGGCTCCCCCAGACCCTCAGAACACAGCTACCTATGGAAAATCATTTACAGAAAACCTGTACAAACATGTAAATGGCTGCATTGAGGTTGCCATACCTACCAGAAGTAAGGCCAATTCTAACACCAAAAACAAACCACACTGATTTCGTCCTTACCTTAACAGGCTATATATCAAATGAAAAAAAGTTATGGTCAAAATCAGAAATATCAACTCTCACAAAGACAAGAGTTTTCTGACTCTTCTAGCATATCTGGGAGTAGGTCTTGGAGGTGCTCACTAAGGCCAAAAACACTGCTTCACTGGGTCCCAACAATATCACTGGTTGCCTCCTAAACAGTCTAAAAGATAACCTAGCATGACCAGATGAGGCACTGTTCAGCTACAGCCTCAAAACAGGTTAAGTGCCAGGTGAATGGAGGGCTGCAATTGTCATCCTTCTTCATAAGGGTGGGCCATCAACTGATCCCGGTAACTGCTGACCCATCAGTCTAATAAGTCTGATATACAAAGCTATGGAATGAATTATCATGGAAATGATGTACAAGGATGTTGCCAACTTACAGACACTGGCCCCACCCCAGTTTGCCTTTGTTAAGGGAAGGTCTTGCCTAAGAGGCACTCCAGAGAGTTTAAAATGTAGTTGCTTATTGGTCCAGAGTATTTATGTTCTAGGGATCAGTTGATGGCTTACCCTTATGAAGACGGATGACCATTGCAGCCCTCTATTCACCTGGCACTTAACCAGGCTGACTTCTTTGAGAGGGTCACCATGGCAATGGATGAGGAGAAAATGGTGCATGCCATCTACCTTGATGTAGCCAAGGCATTTGAAACAGTACCCACTCATATATTGTTGACAAACTCTCAGAATGACACATAAACCCCTATATAACTCACTTGGTTGCCAGCTGGCTCACAGACAGGACCCAAGAAGTTAGGATTGGTGAGACCATCTCCACCAACAGACCGGTCACAAGAGGAGTACCCCAGGGCTCCACACCTGTTTGGCATCTACTTCTTGGAAATCAAGGCTAATATGGTCTGTACTCTTGTGGGAGGAGAGGTTAGATTCTGCCTTTCTGAGCTGTGAATTTCTGGTTAAAGGATTATTGTGCCTGCTTATTTGAACTGTTTCTTTCTGAAATTGGTGTGCCTTGTTTGCTATAGCATAGACTAGATTCAGGCATGCTGAATCTAGCTTTGTTTGTATAACTTGAGCACTAATCCAGGCCATCTTTTTTGGAGAATGTTCCCCTGCTCCCTAGTGGCAGAAGTGTGCAGTTAGAACTTGTCTGATTGAAGACTGCTGGAAAAGGGTTCAGGTTTGAGCTTTTTTACTGGTTAATTGGGTAATTTGTTTAAATCAGTTTGCTCATTTTCTATTGTTATATAAAAAAAATTGCACTTTATTCATCTGCTTTTACTGTATGTGTTTCTTCCTACTTTATTGCATTTATTGTGCTGCATTTATTACTGCTTGTTAGTAGCCGGATTAAATTATAACTGTTATTCTAAGCCTTTGGTCGAAGCACTTGGACTTCAGACCAGTTGTTGTACATTAAGAAGGTTTGTGGTCTGCACTGTTGTGGCAGGACAGGTAGCTTACATCCTTCTAAGTTGGGAGTTGCTGACTGAAGGCTTAGTGTCTGTTATTCTAGGAGTGTATTAGTTCTGGTTTAAGCACTTGGGCTTTGGGCCAGTTATTTTACATTAAGAAGGTGTGGTCTGCACTCTTGTGGGAGGAGAGGGTAGATTCTGCCCTTCTGAGCTGGAAGTTTCTGGTTAAAGGCTTATTGTGCCTGCTTATTTGAACTGTTTCTTTCTGAAATTGGTAAGCATTGTTTATTGTAGCATAGATGAAATTCAGACGTGCTGAATCTAGCTTTGTTTGTATAACTTGAGCACTAATCCAGACCATCTTTTTTTGGGGAAGGTTCCCTTGCACCCTAGTGACAGGAGTGTGCAGTTAGAACTTGTCTGATCGAAGACTGCTGGAATGGGGCTCAGTTTTTAGCTTTTTATTGGTTAATTTGTTTAAATCAGTTTGCTCATTTGCTACTGTTATATAAAAAAAATACACTTTACGCATCGCACCTTAGCTAGGGTTAAACTATTCCTGGCGTCATCAAGTCGGCTCTTCAAATTTTCCCTTAAAACTAGCCAGTTTTTTACTTTTAGCACTCAAATATGTTTCTTTGAGCTCAGCACTTGTTCAGAACTCGTTGTAAGCACTAAATAAGCTACAAATTACTACAGCACTCAACTTTCCTCACTTGTCTGGAGGAAAATAGTTTTTAGTACTTAATAAATAAGAACCTATCCAGGCATGTCTAAGGGTCAGCTCCTGGTGTTTTCTCCTGTCTACCTGATGAATCTGGGCATCTTGGGGCTATGCAGCAATTTCCTCATGTACACAGACAACCCTCTCCTCCTACCACCCAACACTACAACCTGTGAGATGCACTTATATAGCCAAACTGGAAGCAAAGTTCTCTTCACCCAAGACTGGACTAGACAGTAAAGAGGAGAAGGTAAACACTTGCACCACACTCATTACATAGTCCCTCAAACCCTACACCACCAAAACACACACATAGCAACACAAAACACACACCTACATTCGCAGAGGCTCTCAATAAAAATCTGCTCAAGCAACAGAGACCTCCAAAGCAGAAATGCATGCAACCTCCACCCTCCAACACAACCCAAATGACACATAGCCCACAAACTCAGTGTGCCACTCACTCAGCCACAGCCCATAAGACATAACAATGTACCCAACGCAACAGTCATAGGTGACTCTATAGTCAGGCACACTGATGTTCCACTCACCAGGCTAAACAAGGAGAAAGTTACTGTCAGCTGCCTGTCGGGTCACTTCACAACAAGTACAAGTATGACTCTGACATTGTCCATGTTGGTGTGAATGACCTGAGACGTACCTACCTGGACTACATGAAAAGAGACATGGTGGAGCTCTCCGATCTTGTAGCCCAGGCAGTAGCATCCTGCTATCACCCAGAATGATATCACAGTACAAGGACAAAATGATTGACTTCAACAATTGGCTAAGCTTCTGGTGTCATTCTAAGGGGATCCAGTATCTGTCTGCCTGGGATGACATGATCGACAGACCACGATGCTTTGCCAGAGATGGCCTGCACCTGTTGCCCTTGGGATTCCAGATACTGGCTAAGGATCTTGACACCCCTATAGTGCCTTTTTTAGGCAAGGTTCAAATGACAAATTCACCACTGTAACAGGTACAAGAAAGCAAAATCTGAGGGTAATGCTACTCAATGGTAGAAGTCTAAACCTCAAAATGCATTCACTCGAGGCATTCCTTAAAATGGAGAACATCGACATCTGTGCAGTGACAGGGACCTGGTTCAAGGCTCCAGAGAGCACCCCTGCATTACCTGGCTATAACTCATACCGCACCTTTTGCCCACCTAATCTGCCCTGAAACACTAAAGCTGGAGGTGTATTGATATTCATTAAGGATATCCACACCGCCAGGCTAGTTGCTCAGCATAATGCATCCAAGATTATCCAAGTGCAACTAACTCTGGGCAAGACTGCAATCTAAATTGTAACTTGCTACAGATCCCCCACCATGCCCCAGAATTCCCACTCCTCATTTCTTGATACACTGGAAAATATTAGGGTACAACCCAACACTCTAATAATGGGTGATTTCAACTACCCCACCATTAACTGGGAAAACTACTCATGTACCAACTTTTTTGCTCAACGTTTTCTGGAATTCATAAATTCCAATGCCTTGGATCAACTTATCCACACCCCCACCAGGGGCACCAGTATCCTAGGCCTTGTCATTACCAACATGGGTGACCAGTGTTCCACGGTCAATTCCTCGTTGGTCAGATCCGACCACAAGCTAATCAGTTTAGACATTCATATCCCACTCCCCAATAGGGAAACCACTGTAAGAAATTTCTCCAAAGCCAACTTCAAGCTTTTTAAGACAGAAATGGCAAACTTCACAACACCCATTCAGATGGACAATAGAGGTATGATTGCCGAATCCTACACAAATGCACTTTATAAGCACTTACACAAGTGCGTGGATCGTACTATCCCTAACAGAACCAATATGCTATCCTCCAAAAAAAGGAAGACAATGTGGTGGTCCCCTGCCATAAACACACTCTACAACAGAATAAAGAAACTTTGCAAAAAAGAGTAAAATCCCATGACTGGAAGAACTCCCTGGTCAGCCTCAGTAAAAAGTTGAGATCACTCATAAAATCCTCCAAAGCTAGTTATGAAAACAAAATTGCCACTGATTCTAAAGACACCCACAAAGCATTCTATAGCTATGTCAAGAATCTAAATGGCAACACTCAGATCTGCTCTGAGTTACAACACAATGGCACTAAATATACAGAACCAACTGATATTGCCAACATCCTGGCAGCTAGGTTCAGTGCTAACTTTACCCCCCCACCCCCTAAAGGGCTCAACTCTATACCAAGGGCCCATCTCTATACCAGAAGAATGCAAAGTTCCTGCAATCATGGCTCCACAGGTAAAAACCACACTCCCCAAAGCCAAGAACACAGCATCCATGGGACCTGGCAACATCCCAGGCTGTGTTCTACATGAACTACAGAATGAACTGGCATCCCACCTAAGCACCATGTTCAATCATAGCCTCACCTCAGGCTTTGTGCCCACTGAATAGCACACAGCAACAGCTATCCCACAACACAAAGGAGGAGCCACCCCGGACCCTGGGAACTACTGCCCCATTTGCCTAACAAGCCTGGTCTGCAAGGTCATGAAACGTATCATCATGGAACTTATAAACAAAGACATTGGTAATCTCCAAACTCTGGATCCCACCCAGTTCGGGTTTGTAAAAGGCAGATCATGTCTCCTAAACCTGATTGACTTCTTTGAAGCAGTCACCAAAGCCGTAGATGAGGGTAAGGCGGTTCACACAGCCTATCTAGATCTCCCCAAGGCTTTTGACACCATCCCCCACTCTGGAATTATAGATAAACTCACTAAACTAGGTATAAATCCCTATGTCACAAGATGGGTTGCCAACTGGCTCACTGACAGAACCCACACTGTGAAAGTACAGACTCCAAATCCAACTTCAGACCAGTGACAAGTGGAGTACCACAGGGTTCAGTCCTGGGTCCTCTCCTGTTTGGTATCTACTTTTCTGAAGTACAGGCTAACACAGAAGGTCTTTGGCTAATGAAGTTTGCAGATTATCGCAAACTAGGAGCTATAATTGAAACTCCTAATGATGTGGACATCCTACAAAAGGGCCTCGCTGAGACAGATGCCTGGTGTCAAAACCATGGCCTCAAGCTCAATGCCAAAAAGTGCATTGTCATCCCCTTTGGTAAATACTCTGTACCCATGACCTACCACATAGGTGGTAGTCTACTTAACACCAAAAGTGTGATTAGAGACCTTGGGACACAAGTGGACAGAAGTCTCTCCTTTGATAATCACATTGCCAAAGTAGTCAGGAAATCCTTCTATGTGGCACACCTCATCACAAAAGGTTTCTCATCCAGCAAAAAGTAGGTCATTGTTCCCCTCTACTCGTCACTCATTAGACCCATTATAGAGTACAACACCCCTTTTGGTATGTACCTCACAAGACATCTACAACAACTGGAATGGCCACAGAAATACCTCACAAAGAGGATTACCGGCCTCAAACAAATGCCCTACGCAGACCATCAAAAAACTCCAGCTTTACTCCGTCACATACTGCCTACTCAGAGGCGATCTCTACCTAACATACAAAGCTATGTCAAACCCAGAGCTGTTGGACATGCTCCACTTAAAGAAATCCCAATCCCTCTGAACTAAATGTTCTAGGGACCCAAGCCTTGTCACCACAGTAAACAGAACATACTGGGGGGGATAGATTCCTGTCCCAGAGACTTCCCATACACTGGAACAAACTACCTATCTATATCAAACAAAGCTCCTCATTAGCACTCTTTAAGAAAAATCTTGATGATTGGATGGGAAATAGGAAATTCACCCTGGGGATCACCTCTGTGGCTCTGCTCGACAGGGGCACAGGAAAATAATTTTCTTGGGTGGCGAAAGCCAGAGTACCTTTTTGGCTAGGCTTGTATAGGCCCCAGGGCTGATAGCCTAGTAGCAACCTATGAACCTATGTCAAAGGCCTATGGTTCACCATGTTCACAGATGACTGTAAACTGGGAGCTGTCATAGATTCTCCCTATGACACCAACACCCTGCAAGAGGGTCTAACACAAACAAATGACTGGTGTGAAAGCCACGGATTAAAACTCAATGCAAAAAATGCATTATAGTGTCCTTTTTTGAAACTATTCATTTAAGCTAATTACTTCATCGATAAAACACCCCTAAGAGTTGACCTGATAGTTAGGGATCTGGGAATATATGAAGACAGTAATCTAGCACTGGACCAACACATAGCCAAGTTTAGTAAGAAAATCATCCTATGTTGCCCAACTCATAAGCAAGGGTGTGTATGGCATCAAGGTCCAAGGGAGTAATAGTACAACTCTACTCAACCCTTAACAGACCCATCATTGAGTAAAATGCCCCCTTTGGCATGCAGTTGTAGAGCCCTCAAAGGTTCCTCACCAGGAGACTTCAGGGTATGAATACCCTCTCCTACACAGATACACCTTAAGGTGCTATCTCTGTACTCAGGATCCTACAGGTTACTGAGAGGGAATCTATGCTTAGCATTTAAGGCATCCTCAGATCCAGCTCTGATGGATCTGTTGCACATCCACAAGGCAAACAGCACCAAAAACACTAGATCCAAGTACCTGAACTTTGTCTGTGACACACATAGAACCTGCTGGACAGACATATATGCGTCTCAAAGGATCCCTGAGCTATTGAATAAGCTTCCCATCTATGTAAAGCAGAGTTCATCTCTGACCTTATTCAAAAGAAACCTTGATCACTGGATGGGAAATTGCAAATTATCTCCCAGTCCGGCTCCCATGTTTCTGACTGACAGAGGTCAACAGTAAATAAATTAATCCAAACTAAAATACCCCCCACATAACCCTTAGCTGCCTCTTTCATACCCCACCATATATCCATCCAAAGCAATCTGGGACAAAACTGAGATGGGTTGCATGGTTAGGCTAGTAAATAATCTGGTGGTTATTAGCCTAGTATAAAACTATGAACCTATAATAGTTTCTGCAGTGCTGGTTTTCTGCACAGCTATCTGAAAATGTTATTTATTTGTTGACTGGTAAGTGCAGTTGTTATTCTTAGGCACATATGTGGCAAGCCAGGCCAGAAGCAAAGGATATATATTTATTGGAATCCTGGGGTTTGTCTTTTCGATCAAATGTCATGTAACTACTATATACTATATATATATATATATATATATATATATATATATATATATATATAGTAGTTACATGACATTTGATCGAAAAGACAAACCCCAGGATTCCAATAAAGTCCATGTAGGCTAAATGTACAGCCTACATGGAATGTATCTGTGCTGTGTACCCGGCCACATCCCCCCCCCCCGGCAGCACGCCATACATATTTATTATGGTACATGCTTAACAGAGGTCACAACAACACAGATATTAAATCCGTGTAAGACTCACAGTGCAGCCACACACCTTTTGGCCCACCCACCATGGCCAAAAGGTGTACAAGACATTTTGTCATTAAATTGCAATTTATTTTTTTTTTGTATTTGTGCTTGTTTGCCCGGTGTGGTGCGTGGCTTAGCTATGCTTATTGTTCTGCAAATATACATCAGACATCTGCAAGACATCTAAAAATAGAAACCGGATGCATTCAGTCTTAATAGATTTTAATTTTTTTTCCCCAAGCACTTGTTTGCATGATGCGGTGCATTGCTTAGCTAGGCGTAGCATAGCGTACGTAAGCAGTAGACATCTGCTAGACATTTAAAAATAGAAACTGGATGCATTCAATATTAATTTTTTTTTTACATATGCTTGTTTGCATGATGCCGCGCATTGCTTAGCTAAGTGTAGCATGGCATTCTTAAGTAGTAGACATCTGCTAGACAGCTAAAAATAGAAATCAGATGTATTCAATTGTTGTAAGTCTGCTGTGCTTAGCAAAGCTGCGCAACACTTACAGGCACAATCTCAGGATATCTGAAGATATTCAAGTTCCCTTCACTATCTTAGTGGCTAGATAGGTTGAGTCATGACCTACAGTGTAGTAGGTCTTGGGTTCGAGTCCTGGGTAGTAGTGCTTTTTACATATAGTGCTGTGAAACTGTGTCAGGTGACTGAAACATTGGTTGAATTTAAATTAAATGTTACACTTAGAAACAGAAAAGCTGCACATTGCTAAGTTTTGTTTAAACATGGATTTGCAAGTTTGCGTGATGTTAAGTGGTACTTTTTTGACACTTAAAGTATGACATGCAAGGGCAGGAATGCAGCCTATATAAAGGCCAATAGGTGGGAATTTCACATCACTCCTTAGAGCCTGACTTGACTGCAGGTATGGCTGCTGGAGTCAGAGAGGGGACGTGTTTTAGGGTGCAAAAGTGGGGTGTGCAGGAGCCCAAGGTTTTATTGGACTCTTGGTAGCGAGATATAGACCCTGTCTGCTGCAGGGTGAGTATGAGGGCTCATAGTGCAAGTATGAGGCCTGGGATCATTTGGCCAGGGACCTAACCAGTGTTATTGGTATCCCCCTCACTGGTGAGCAGTGCCATCACCACTATGATGACCTGAAATGTAGGGAGGGAACCTTGGACACCTGGGTCCACGATGCTAGAGATTAGTGCACCCTACAGATATGTAAATATGTTTCCAGTAATTTACAAATATACAAGCTGAATGTGTGCAAAACTGGTATACATAATGGTTTGCTTCTCTTACCACAGCTGCAGAAGAGAGGGCTCTCAACGTACCATCCCATGCTGGGCATTTGGCCAGGATGAGGCAAGTGTGTGGTAAGTAGGAAAATCATCAAAGTAATAACTTAATAGTACAGTAAAGTAAATACAAATTTTGCAGTCCTAACAGGTATGAAATACCTGGGACATTCTACATCTTTATTAATGTGCCGGTACATATCTGAAATGGTAAAGCAAATAAGCATGTAATACTGTACAGCATAGCTTCCAACTATCAGTTAATGTTGTGGTCTCCCAGATTAAGAGTCACTGTTCTGGTCTGCTAATTGTCTGAAATATGCTGTAGGTTGCACTCAATAAATGAACAGGGTATATGGGTAAGTTAACAGAGGTCCTAGACACCTATCCATGATCTAAATGCCTGAGTTGAAGCAATATTAATCAATAAATTTTAAAAGGTGATGGTGCTTTGAGAAGTAATATTTTCAAATAAAGTGTTCATTATTCCTGCATTCACTGCTTGTGTGTTCTAACTTGACACCAGTCATCTGTTACATGTGAATGAATAAATAATGCACCAGCAAATGTCAGAAATAAATGTAGTTCAATACCCAGATTAAACTTCAAGTATGTGTTCTGCTCATTCTGTCTGAAATATGCTGTAGATTGCACTCAGTAAATGAACATGGTATATGGGTATGTTAACAGAAGTCCTGGACAGCTATTTATGTGTCTAAATGCCAGATTTGAAGCAACATTATCAATACAATTTAAAATGAGATGGTGCTTTGATAACGTTTAGTTATGTACTCACCATAACTTCAGATGTTTGGGATCCATCTCGCCTACATTCTGAACTGATGGAACTGATGGGTTCGGAGCCGATCCCTCGGCTCCGACTCGGCACGCTTATGCTATAGAGCGAGGCCTCTAATTGGCTGAGCTATCTTTATCCCAGGATGCACCACCACTAATCCCCCAGATCTTGTTTGTCCGCATTCATGCACACATGCACAACTTGGTTATATAACATTGTTAGATGTTTCAAGATGAAACAACAGGATTCGGACCTTCTGATATCCTCTGATCTCCAAGGAAGGGGGAAGGAGGGTGGGTTATTAGAATGTAGAGATGGATCCCAAACATCTGAAGTTATGGTGAGTACATAACTAAAAGATGTTATGTGATCCTATCTCGCCTACATTCTGAACTGATGGGACAGCGTCCCTGGCACCTAAATCCCGGGTGGCTCATTGGAAAACACTCCTGAGCACTGTGGAACCAAATGAAGCTCGTCCTCTAGATGCCACATCTAATTTGTAGTGGGAAATGAAGGTGTGCGGGAAGACCATGTAGCCGCAGCACAAATGTCACTAATAGCAAGCTTAGAATGAAATGCTACCAAGTAGACATAGCCCTTGTAGAATGAGCCTTGACAGAGGTGGTAAGCTCTTTGTTAGAATAAATATATGCTTGAGTAATACAGTCCCTGATCCATTTGGCAATAGTGACCTTTGTGACAGCATTGCCCAATCTGTTATCTGCAAAGGATACAAACAACTGATCTGTTTTCCTTGTTTGTTTGGTCCTGTCTAAATAAAAACGTAACTGTCTGTGGACATCTAGTGTGTGGAATATGAACTCCGCTTTGTTAGAGTATTTTGGGAAAAAAACTGGAAGCTCTAACGATTGTTGTAAGCAGAAAGTGGAACAAACTTTAGGAACAAAAGAAAGATTTGGTCTGAGGGATACTCTGTCTTTATGAAAAACCAAGTACGGGGGTTTCACTGACAAAGCTTGAAGCTCTGAAACTCTTCTGGCAGAAGTAATCGCCACCAGAAAGGCTGTCTTCCATGATAGAAACTTTAGATCACATGTGGCTGCTGGTTCAAAGGGGAAAGAAGTCAAGGCGCGTAATACTATATCGAGATCCCATGAAGGTGCAGGATGAGAAATCGGAGGTCTTAATAGAGCAGCACCTTTCAAGAAGGTCTTACACAATCTGTTGCTCATTAAAGGTGGGTCTATAGATTCGTGAAAATTAGAAATTGCTGCCAATTGTACTTTGATGGTAGAAACTGAAGAGCCTTGATTGAAAAGAGAGGTCAGAAATTTTAGTACTTCTGCCACGGGAATAGAAATGGGGTCCAGGCCCCGGAGTTGAGCCCAAATAGCAAACCTTTTCCATTTGCTAGAATACAGTTTCTTTGTAGCAGACTTATGGGCCGAAGATAATATGTGTACAACATCTGGATCCAATGTATGACTCCTGACTATCGTCGGAAGAGGAGGAGCCAAGCCGTCAATTTTAAGGTGTGTAGGGACTGGTGGAATAGTCCCGACTGATGAACCAGTAGGTTCTGGTATCTGATCCAGAAACCATGGACCTTCCAGGGCATGTTTCCGAAGATAGGGGAACCACACTTGACGAGGCCAGTAAGGAGCAATCAAGATCATTTTGCTCCCCAAGAGAGATGCCTTTTGAATCACCCTGGGGAGGAGAGGAACTGGAGGGAAGGCATAAAGCAAGCCGGTGGGCCAAGGATGGACTAATGCGTCCATGGGGCTCTTCCCCGGAGCTGGGATTAGGGAGAAGAATTCTTTGCACTTCGCATTCAGAGGAGTCGCGAAGAGGTCGCAACACGGAACTCCCCATTCGCTGAAAATCTGACTTGCCACTGTCATATTCAGAGACCATTCATGAGGAGAGAGGATGGTTCTGCTCAATCTGTCGGCTATGACATTGGACTTGCCCGGTATGTGAGTAGCCACTAGGAAGCGTTTGGTCGAGACTGCCCATTCCCAAACTCTCATGGCTTCTCTGCAAAGAGGATAGGATCTGGTCCCTCCTTGTTTGTTCAGGTACCAGACAACTGACATGTTGTCTGAGAGAACAGCGATTACGCCCTGAGGGAGATAATCGTGAAGGGCTTGAAGGGACAGGAGTACTGCCCTCATTTCTAGGATGTTGATATGAAGAAGAGTCTCTTCCGGATGCCATTTGCCTTGAACTGACCTGCCCAGGGAATGCCCCCCCACCCCATCTGGGAGGCGTCCGTGGTCAAAGTGGCTGCCAGAGGAGGAAGAACAAAGGGTCATCCCTGATCCAAATTGGAGGGCACTAGCCACCAGCGAAGGTCCCGTTTGCAAGATTCCGTGATCCATATGAGGTGACTGAGAGGGAGTTCCTGAAAGGACCACTGAGCTGAAAGAAGCCACTGGAGGATTCTCATGTGCAACCTTGCCAAGGGGACTAGAGGAACCATGGCAGACATGGATCCCAATAGCTGCAGGACCATTCTGGCTGGGGCTTTGGACCTGGGAAGTAAGGCTCGAACTTGATTTTGTATGGTTTGAATTCTGTCGGAAGGTAGATAGACCCGCATTTGGTTTGAGTCTATCTCTACCCCTATGAATCTTATTCGTTGAGATGGCCGCAACACAGACTTTGGCCAATTGAAGGTGATTCCGAGGGAATTGCCCAGTAAGATAGTGGCTTGTAGGTTCCGCAGAAGTAGATGCTTGGAGGTGGCAGTTAGGAGCCAGTCGTCTAGATACGGAAATACCTGGAATCCTAGACTTCTCAGGTGAGCAGTCACTACTGCCAAGCACTTGGTGAACACCCTGGGGGCTGTGGTGAGACCAAAGGGCAGCGCACGGAACTGAAAATGACTGCCTCCTAGGCTGAAGCGCAGATGTCTCCTGGACGCTTGATGTACCATGACATGATTATAAGCGTCCTTGAGATCTATGGAGCACATCCAAACACCTTTCTCCAGCAATGGGAGAATGGTTTGTAGAGTGACCATTCGGAACTTGGACTTTCTGACTGAATGGTTTAGGATGCTGAGGTCCAAAATGGGCCTCAAGTCCCCGGTCTTTTTTGGCACCAAAAAGAATCTTGAGTAAGTCCCTAATCCGATCTGGTCTACGGGGACCGGTTGGATGACTCCTTTTTGCAGCAGCTTTGAAACTTCTGAGGCTGCGGTATCCCGTTGACTGGGTGGCGGGTCCGGGATTTTTTTGGACTGAGGGATGGGGTGAGAGAATGGGATGGAGTAACCTCCGGCGATAATCCGAAGCACCCATCGGTCCTGAGTGATCCCTTCCCAGGCCTTCAGGTGCTTGGAGAAATGACCCCCAACTGGCTCCGGAGCAGCACAGCCGGGCAATCCCTCAGGGACTATGAAAGGCTGAAGAGCCACGAAAGGACTCGCAGTCTCCAGTGTTGCGAGGGCCTCTGCCGCCTCTGGGACTGCGTCTTCCGGATGAATTTCCCCCTCCTCTGCCTCTGGAAGGGGAACCTTCCTGCTGAGAGGGGTAAGGCTTCTGAGATCTACGGAACCACATTTTCCCTCCTCTTTTAGCCTTGGGATAAGGCCGAAAGGGAGTGGAAAATCGTGCCCCTACGGCAGCCAGAGTCTTACCCTCCTGTTCACAGCGGGTTAGTGTGTCTTTTACCTTGGGTCCAAACAGGGAGGACCCATCAAAGGCGTCGGCAAATGAAGACTTAAAGGCCTTCGTGAAATGACACAGGCTGAGTCAGGCTTGTTTCCGTAGTGCAATGCCTGTACTTTCCGCTCTACTCGCCCCTTCGGCCGCATACGAAATGAGCCTCATGGACGAGTTCGAAATGGACGACATTGTAGCCAGCTGAGAGCCAACCGTCTGGGCTAGCTCCTCAGGCAGGTTACCCAAGAGGGTATCGGATAGCTCCTTAATCAGATCCCTCTGAAATCTGGTAAAGTGCGTCAGGTAGTTCAAGGACCTCAGTGTAAAGGCCGCTGAACTAAGGGTGCGCTTTCCGTACCGATCCATGCTCCTAGACTCCTTATTAGGAGGATGGACAGACATAGAAGCCTCTGCTACATCTTGCTGGGTAGCAGATGCCACCACCAAAGCATCTACAGCCACACCTTTAGTAAGGAACTCTCTATCAGGGGGCGCCGAGAGAAATTTGTTCAGACAAGCAGGCACCGGTTACACAGAGTCTGGGTGTTCCCACGCCCTTCGACAGATCAAATCCAAGAGCTCGTCGAAGGGCGGAGACACCCAGGAGGCGGAGGGCTGAGCCCCGAAGGCCTTCAGAAACACCGACTCATCAGCAGAGGGAGGTTTGGACTGCCAGCCGCCTCGCTGTTTTAGGGCTTCCAGGATGTCTGCAAAGGAGACATCATCCGAGGACGACTTAGGGGACCCCTCTGCATCATCGAGATCAGTGTCGGATGTCAAAGACTCATCAGGGGAGTCAACGTGCTTCCTCTTGCACGACCTTTTCCTGGGGGGTTCTTCTGAAGAGGCTTCAGAAGGACCTCCAGGAGGGGGAGAAACCCCAGCGGGGGTAACCTGAGGCCCAGGGGCTCCGCTGTCTAAAGACAGGGGGACTGCCAACGACCCAGTCTCCGTATGCAGGGAGGTAGCTGGGGAAACCGTGGAGGTAGCCAAGGAAGATTTGGCTAAAGCGCTCCTCATAGCCCTGAAGGCGGGACCACCAGAATCCTGTGAGGGTCCCACCTCCATGGCCACGACAGTGGACGGTACTCCCGCCGCCGACACACCAAGAGGGAGACTTGGGACCAAGAGCATCAATCCCGAAGCCTCCCCCCCAGGGCCGAAGGAAGAAGTCCGTGTACTGAACTCTGACCCAAGAGCCGGAGTTGGAGCAAGGGTCGGGCCCGACCCTAACACCTCCACAGGTTCCACCGGCACCGGCTCCAATGGTGCCGAAGCTGTTGGAGGAGGAACCACAGTAAGGGAGTGGACCATTGGCTCCGAAGCCAAATGGGCTGGAGCCGAAACAAGCTTTTGGAACACCGGAGACTGGAAGAGTCGAAGGAGCACCCTGTCGATGTCCAAATCAGACATCTTGGATGACCTAGAGGATACCGATCGGGCCCGAACCGATTTCTCCACTGGCTCCGAAGGGCTCGGGGACCGGCTCCGAAAGGACTCAACAACTATCGGCTCCGAGGAAGGTTTCAAGGAAATTTCCCTCGGTGCCGATAAGGACTTCGGCTCCGAGGGGGAAGAGTCTGAGCCGGTAACCCTGATTGGCTCCAATATCAGTGGAGCCAATGAGGGTGACCCGCCTCTCGATGCCCCAGACCTCGGCTCCAAAACCAGAGGGGTCGAGGCTGGAGGCATCGAGGCAGACCGTTCCGACCTCGGCTCCGAAGTCCGTGGAGCCGATGGAGAAGTCTGCTTGGATTTTTTAGCAGTCGGTTCCGACTGACTGGTCGGAGCTGATGCTTTCTTCTTTTTAGAAGGAGACGGAGAGGAAGATAAAGCCTCCTCGAAGGAAGGCTTGATTAATCCCTTGAGGATTAATTTGTTTTTCCTCTCCTGGAGGACTCTAGAAGAGAATGCGTGGCACACACTACACGACTCTTGTAAATGCTTAGCACCTAAGCAATAGACGCACGAGGTGTGGTCGTCCGTTATGGACATTTTAAAACCACACCTCGTGCATTTCTTAAACCCGGAGGGTTTGTGTTCTTTCGACATAACTGCTTTGCCAAAGAACCAATATCAGCGAAAACAACACTAAACTTTTAGTTAAAGACAGTTCAATACAACTTTAACAAAAAATATATATATATATATATTAAAAAAAAATTTTTTTTTTTTTTGAACACTAACAGTAAACAGACAAAAAAGAGTGAAAGATAGAGAGAGAGAGTCAAGACCCTCTAACTTAAACGGGTACTTGACCCAAGAAATTACACAAGCAGCAAAGTAACAGGGGAAGGCCCCTCTAACTGAAACGGGAAACCTTCCCTGACTAAAAAAATCACGAATTTACTAACACAAATTCACCAAACACACTATTTAACAACAATAGCTGTTAAAACAGCTTTTGGGTTCAAAGAAAGGAAATTTGTGACAGGAAAAAGCCTAATAACTAGTACTTAGCCCAGCCAATGTTGAGACCACGTCTAAGCTTGATAGCGGCAAACGAGATCTGGGGGATTAGTGGTGGTGCATCCTGGGATAAAGATAGCTCAGCCAATTAGAGGCCTCGCTCTATAGCATAAGCGTGCCAAGTCGGAGCCGAGGGATCGGCTCCGAACCCATCAGTTCCATCAGTTCAGAATGTAGGCGAGATAGGATCACATAACATGTAATGTTTTCAAATAAAGTGTTCATTATTCCTGTATTTACTGCATATGTGTTCTAATCTGACACCAGTCAGCAGTTACATGTGAAGCAAGAAATAATGCACCAACAGATGTCAAACATAAATGTAGTGCAATACCCAGATTAAGGGTCAAGCTTGTGTTCTGATATTTTTTTCTGAAATATGCTGTAGATAGCACTCAGTAAAGTAAGTTAACAGGAGTCCTAGAGAGCCATACATGTGTGTAGATGCCAGATTTGAAGCAACATTAAGCAATAAAATGAAAAAGGAGATGGTGCTTTGATCATTGCTTTTTTCAAATAAAGTGCTCATTATTCTTGTGGTCACTGCTTGTGGGTTCCAGTCTGAAACTAGATAGAGCTACGCATGTGTGTAAATGTACAATTTCATACAACATATCTTAATAAGTTTTAAAGGAGATGGTGCTTTGATAATTTATTATTTTCAAATAAAGTGCACATTATTCCTGTAGTCACTGCTTGTGGGTTCTAATCCCATGGCGGCCAACTGAGAAATGACCAACTGTCTAGTGTAATTAGTATATGTGAACATACCTTTCAACTGTCATGCTTTTTGCAGAATGTAATGACTACTGCCCCATATGTCTGGTCCTTTGATTTGCAGATATATGATATTACTTGGAATACGATTTAATGGCAAATCTGTTATCACAACACCTTGCTACTAATGTATGAGCACACTATGGAAAAATGTTCCCAGCAGTTGTGCCTTTGTACCACCATTTGGTATGGCTTGGCCCATAATGTCCCATGCTAACAGGTTGACAGCTATGTACATGCAACATCATCTGTACAATATAAGTAAACAGTCACTGTTTTCACAACTGAAATCTAACATATCTAGAAGTATGTAGTAGTAGTCTGTGTAGTTATATTATCTGTGAAGTTACAAATGTTTTTTTTTTCTCTCTTATCCCACCCCTTCTCTTCTTTTATTCATTATAATTTCATATTAATATATTATTCGAAAGTTCCTCTTATGTTGGCCTTATATATAATTTAATATTGCTTTGCTGTTAAAAAACTTTCATCTACATTATTTATTGTTGTGTTTCTCATTATATTCTTTTCTATATCTTTTCATTTCTCATTTTTTTCTATTATATTATTAATTATATTTGTGTGGTTATGTTTATTTTTATGTAATTTACCACAGAGTAACAAGGTAGGCCAGTTCCAAGTGATCCACCTTCCTTGGCTCCCTCAGGCTTGAATGTCAAAAAAACACTCCAAAGAACACCAACATTCACATAAACAAAAAACGAACTGGAAAATAGGCTGAAATAAATGAAAATGCACCAAAAAGTTGAATAAAACCTCTTTTACTGGTGATTCCCAGTACCCCGGCTCAACAGCCTTTCAAAGGAACAATTTTTACACCAAAAAGTGCAGCAAATTTAAATACACATCAATTGGGCTCATTAAGAAAATCATTCAATTACAAAAGTGTTAAAAAGTGAGTGATGCTCATTAACCCTTATCCATCTTACACATTCAAATCTTAATATATCAAAACAAATTGCATTTTGAATGAATGAATAATAGTACATGAAAAATGCACAAAACCCCCCAAGATATGTGATGCATGAGAATATACATATATGAATAAATTATATGCCAAGAAAGATGGAATAGCATACTTAATTAACTCTATAGCAACATGTTATGATAAAGAATTTTGTGACCTTGTTGTACATGAATAAACTCCTTAATAAAGGAGAAGAAGACACATATATAAAGAAAAAAAATACAAAATCACGTTAATGAAATAAGATAACAAGCACTCAGACTCTTAAAACATAAAATAGACAAGCTATTACTTAATAACAAATATTAATATTAAGTTCCTGATTTAAACCTCTAGGAAATAATGTGCCATAGTTAATAATACATTTATTCTCTAACTTAAATAATTCACTGAGAAAAACATCACCCGGTTTGTTGAATGGTTTTGCCAGAATACTAAAAAATAAACTAGTATCAAGACCCGCATGAACAGCTTGAAAATGTTCTGCCACAGGATTTTCAACCCTACCATGTTTGATGTCACCCAAATGCTCCATTAAACGATTTTTTGTCATTCTTTTGGTTTGCCCAATATACCACCTTATTGGGTCTCATCCACAACCTATGATGTAAATCACCCCGCAGGACCGACAATTAAACAGATCTGTAGCCTTATACTTTTTGCCATTTATAAGAGTTCATCTAAATTTCAAACTCTGCTACAGATCTTACAATGTCAGCATGAGTAACACCCCTGATTTCTCTTAACTTTCTTCATGTTTAGCAATTCCTTCAAATAAGAAAATCTGCTATAAGAAAAAGTAATTCTCCTAGGGAATAAATTCTTCAGTGTGTTCATTCATGATTATGGGCTAAAAATCTCTCTACAACCATCCTCAAACTTCTGGAAAAAGGGGAATACTTAGTGACAAAAAATAATTTTTCATCACTATCTGTATTAGGCACAGAACTAAAGTTAACCCCAAAGGCACGCAATGTATTTCCAAATGAACCATATCTGGATGTAACAGAGTTCCCAAATGCCATTTCTGCTTTATCAAGAACATGTGAAGTATAACCTCTCTTCAACAATTTTTGTCTAACTTTCAAAAATTCCTCTCTCACAGTGTGCTTCTCACAAGTATTATTATAAATACAGTTATATTCACCATGGGGTAATGCAGCCAATAAATGTGGGGGATGCATGCTGTTAGCTGATAAAAAATTATTGACTGCTGTCTCTTTACTGAAAGGCCTGAAAGAGATTTCCCCATTACTTGTTACGAAAAACTCTAAGTCAAGAAACTGTACTCTCTCCCTATTTGTGAAATAAGTAAATTCTAACCCAAAGCTATTATTATGATTGGGATTGTCCACAAAGTCTTGAAACTCAGAAATGTCACACCTACAAATGAAAAACAAATTATCTATGTATCTTTTACAGATGATCACATGTCGCCTAAAAAATTCAGTATTGTAAACAAACAGATTTTCGAAATGATTCATAAAGATGATAGCATAAGAGGGGGCATATGAAGCCACCATTGCAGTACCCTCTTTCTGTAGAAAATACTGTCTGTTAAATCTGAAACAGTTGTGTGTTAAAGAAAATTCTAACAACTGTAATACAAAACTTGTACGTGGAAGCTCACCCATCATCTTGCCAACTGCTTCCAAACCCCAGACATGCTCGTATAAAGAGCTTTCACATCCACAGTTGCCCAATAGTAGTGTTCCACTTCATACCTCTCAACAAATCACATAAATCTTTACCATTTCTAATGTGAAAAGTAATTTTACTCAAACTTTTAACTGATGATCCAAAAAAATGCCCACATTTTGCTGGAAAGAACCCTTTCCTGATACTATTGGCCTACCCGGCGGATTGTGCAAACATTTTGGGGATAATGAAAAAAATGACATCCCTAGGGTTTTTCACAAAATGTTTCTTGACATCCATGGGGGTAAAAGAACAATCTCTCACCCCTTTCCAATCCAATAGTTCACCATTGAAAATAGAAACAACATCCCCCGACACCAAAGTATAAACAGATTGATCCCTCAGCAATTCTTCCACCATGGCGTTATACTTTGCTATAGGTAAAATTACCCAATTTCCACCTTTATCAGCTTGAGTATACACATATTTATCATTCATGTCTCTCAAACTGTTAAGCGCCATCCACTCAGATTTGTTCAAATGATATGTCCCTATGTCTTTGTGTAAACTTCTTATATTCCAATTCTCTCTCTCTCTATAAAGGACATTTTCAAATTGATGTGTTATTGATGATAACTTTGGTGGAAAAAAAATCACTGCTGTGAGGAACCTGTGGAACTTTTAACCTGCCATATCCTGTACAAAACCCCTCATCATGACTGTCTGTACCCCTCCCTGCTACCCCCGCAGGAGAAATGGTCAACAGGTCACAAAATTCATTGGCATATAAAGACACATTCAGGAGTGAATCATCAGAACAAACACTCACATTATCCACATCATTTACATTAGTAGCTTCAGCTTTGTCACTGACATTAAGCACTCAATTTTGAAAAAAAACACTTTTAAATATAGTTTTCTACAAAAACGACTTGCTTCCAAAATAACATCAGTTAAAGTTGGAAACAATGTTGGAACAAATTTTGTTCCCTTTAATAACAATGCTTCAACATCACTACTTACATTTAAATCAGAAAGATTGACAATATTTAAGTCCATTCAATTGCCCTGAATGTCCTCATGTGCCACATACCTGGGCTGCAGCAGCAGGGCCCAGCATGTCTGGGCTGTAGCCCAGTGGTGCCCACTCTGCTGCCCTTACACTACCTGCTCTATTGGGTAGTACAAGAAGTGGATAGCTATGGTTCTTTCTTATACCCTTCTTCCACATACCTACCTGCCTTTCACTATGTTTTCCCCCTGCTTGCACCCCATTTCACCACTGTCTTATCCCCCCATTTTTCTTTAAAGAATTTTTTGCGCAATGCTCCATGACGTACAGTATTGCTAAGCTAAGCTGATATATGTTTTTGAAAACATAATTAATCAAGTCCAAAAAGTACACCTGCACCCTAATTTGAACCCAAGACCATCGCACCTGGTTTTAAGCAAAACATAGACATTCTCAGGTTCCCATCATTAAGTGTGTTTAAGCCAGCTATGAGATTACTAGAAAAATAGTAGTGTTACTGGGACTCTGGTAGAGAAATACATCACTATAAAGCCATACACATAAGAATAGATGTAAGTGAGGTATCTAAGAGCAGGTAACTGTGTCTCTGGTAGAGAAATACATCACTATAAAGCCATACACATAATAATAGATGCTAATGAGGTATGTAGCAGCAGGCAAGTGTGCAATAATATATACATCTACTATAACAGTAACTAAATCTGTTAAATGTTGTGAAAACATTAATTTTGGGTCCATATGGTCCTGGGTTCGAATACAGCTGTGTCTAGCATTTAAAATACATGTATGTGTACATCACCAGTATAAATTCTAATATGTATGACTGCCTCATCACCCATTTATCCATCCAAAGCAGTACAGTTTGAATGTCTGCTGCTAAATACTGGCAGTCAAATTCCAAGATGGCTGCCGACTAGACTAGTCCCTATTCTTTGTGCTCCTCACAGATTTGTAACATCTTTATTTTTTTACAACTTTGTATCAATATTTTTCCTCAGTTTTTTCATAAAAGATTTTCTAAATATTTTTACATACATCTGGAATATTCTTATCTTCGGAAATTTTATTTTGGGACATATTTTACCTCAGAACAGTCTGTGGAGTTATCTGATATGGTTACCTGCTGCTTCAGAATCTTCCTGGAACCTGACACTCTGCCACCAGCATCTTATCTCTGGGTATGGCTGCTAAATCTGACTCCATGGAGACCCAATCTACGAAGGCCAAATTTTCTTCAATGCTCTCACCTGAAAAAGACACCTGTTCAAAAAGATTGAGAACATCTAAACAATCTCCTGAAACTTCCAAAGTAAGTAACAAAGACTTGAATGACTCAAACTTTTATTTAGATGAACTAAAGCTAGCATTAAAACCTATACAAAGTGCCATTCAAAACTTTTCAGAGCAATTTGCTGACTTTAGTAAAACTTTAAAGCAAATAAATGACAGAATGGACACTATTGAAAATAGAAACTCAGCTTTAGAGATAAAAATTGACTCATTGGGAAGTGATTTAAAGTCTAAAGATAAAGCTATTTCTGAAATGCAAGCCAAATTGATTGATTTAGAAGCCAGGAGTCGCAGAAATAACATTATTATTCGTGGTTTGCCAGAATCTTATGATAACAAAGATCTGCTATCTGTGACTAAGAGTATCTTTGAAGCACTGTTAAACTGTGAAGCATCCTCAAAAAATATAATTGTAGAGAGAGCACACAGAGCTTTACGTGCAAGTCAAGATATTTCTTCACCAAGGATTATATATACTAAATTATTAAATTTCCAAGACACTTTTCAAATTCTGCAAGCAGCTAAAAGTAAAAAACAGTTTCTATGGAAATCTCACAAACTATCATTCTCACAGGATTTTCCTTCTCAAATAAAACTAAATAGACAAAAACTTTCTCCCTATTGTGCAGACTTGATAAAAAGAGGGATAAGGTTTCATATGTCTTATCCAAATACCTTGTCCTTTACATTTAATGAAAAAAGGTTTATGTGTTCTGATCCTAAGGGAGCAAAATATATCTTTTTTAAAGTATTTAAAAGGCTTCCGGAATCAGTTTCCTAATATTTTATTTATCTGCTGGTTACAAATGTGTTGTTTCTTCTTATGTAAATGATATGTTCCTGTAGACAGAATGTGTCATCTATTTTTCATTTTATTCTTGCCAAGAGTGTACACTGTATTTATATATATACAGTATATATTTTTTCTTTTCTTTGTAAACAGGGGGCAAAAACAAAAAAGAAAAGTGATACTGATTCTAATGTGAACAAAATATTCCTTCAGGAATATGATGCCAGTTTTTGAATTTAAACAAGCCTTGTAGATCCTTACATGCTTTGCGATGTTGTATACATGTCTTTGTTTTTTTTTTTTTTTTTTAGTTTAAATAATTATAATGCCTTATCTCAGATACAAATGTTTTGGAGGGAGTTTTTGTGACTCTCGAGCCTGTGCAGAGCGAAAATCTTCTGCTTTCCTCATCAGCTGTTGTTTCACTTTGCCACGCACCTTCTAGGAAGCTACGGAGCCCAGCAGTGACGTCATCACTCGCAGAGGACACTCGCTAGTTTCATTTCAATGCAGGCTACTGAACGAAACGCTTCTAAGCTCACATGCAATAATCTATATGTTTTTTTTTTGTGTTATCTGGCACTCGGACTTACATAATGGTTTTATCCTTCAATTAAGAAGGCACGCTTCACCCTGATTAACCGCTATTAATAGCATACTTTCCCGTTTTAGTGTGGTCTTGTTTTCATGGCAGAACTGATGGAATTACCCTACATAGGTCCAGAAATAGCTCTGCTACAATTATTTTCAAGGTACAATCTTCATTTAATGTATATAAATAGATTATCTTCAAGTTAATATGAACTGTTTTTTCATAATTGGCAAAATAATTTGTTTCTTCATATACAGTGTGCATAATAAGGTAGTAACATAAGGGTTTTTTAGGTAAATTGATTTTTATATGTGAATATATAGACAAAATGATCAACATTTATATTTTGGGTTATGTGTTGTAATAGAAACAAGATATAGATGTATATACATGTACAGTACAATAATTTTGTTTTTCTATTCAGATTTAAATGTTTTGTTTAAATAATTTTATGTGTGCATACAGGAGAACAATAATGTACATTTCTTGTTAGTTTAAAGATCAACCTGTTATATCTATGTCAGTAAGTAAAATATATTGTATATGACACATTCCCCCAAATGATTAACTTGTTGCATTCTAGCACAAACAAAAAGTCATGGAAATGTATGCTGTATCTGTTTTGAAAACTTAATTACTGCAGAAGACGCATACATGGGTGGTGTCTATAGAATGCTTCCAGTGACAGATCATTTATGTTTGATTAAAATGCAGGTAAAATGCAATTGGCAAAGTACACGTAGCATGCAACAAGGCAAGTAGAAATTACTGTGTAAGACTCAAACTTTGTTTTACAGAACGTAAAAGCTAGGTTAAATATACAAATGCATTCAAAACTTTCTTTAAAAATTTTTTTTAATGCTCCATGACGTACAGTATTGCTAAGCTAAGCTGATATATGTTTTTGAAAACATAATTAATCAAGTCCAAAAAGTACACCTGCACCCTAATTTGAACCCAAGACCATCGCACCTGGTTTTAAGCAAAACATAGACATTCTCAGGTTCCCATCATTAAGTGTGTTTAAGCCAGCTATGAGATTACTAGAAAAATAGTAGTGTTACTGGGACTCTGGTAGAGAAATACATCACTATAAAGCCATACACATAAGAATAGATGTAAGTGAGGTATCTAAGAGCAGGTAACTGTGTCTCTGGTAGAGAAATACATCACTATAAAGCCATACACATAATAATAGATGCTAATGAGGTATGTAGCAGCAGGCAAGTGTGCAATAATATATACATCTACTATAACAGTAACTAAATCTGTTAAATGTTGTGAAAACATTAATTTTGGGTCCATATGGTCCTGGGTTCGAATACAGCTGTGTCTAGCATTTAAAATACATGTATGTGTACATCACCAGTATAAATTCTAATATGTATGACTGCCTCATCACCCATTTATCCATCCAAAGCAGTACAGTTTGAATGTCTGCTGCTAAATACTGGCAGTCAAATTCCAAGATGGCTGCCGACTAGACTAGTCCCTATTCTTTGTGCTCCTCACAGATTTGTAACATCTTTATTTTTTTACAACTTTGTATCAATATTTTTCCTCAGTTTTTTTCATAAAAAGATTTTATAAATATTTTTACATACATCTGGAATATTCTTATCTTCGGAAATTTTATTTTGGGACATATTTTACCTCAGAACAGTCTGTGGAGTTATCTGATATGGTTACCTGCTGCTTCAGAATCTTCCTGGAACCTGACACTCTGCCACCAGCATCTTATCTCTGGGTATGGCTGCTAAATCTGACTCCATGGAGACCCAATCTACGAAGGCCAAATTTTCTTCAATGCTCTCACCTGAAAAAGACACCTGTTCAAAAAGATTGAGAACATCTAAACAATCTCCTGAAACTTCCAAAGTAAGTAACAAAGACTTGAATGACTCAAACTTTTATTTAGATGAACTAAAGCTAGCATTAAAACCTATACAAAGTGCCATTCAAAACTTTTCAGAGCAATTTGCTGACTTTAGTAAAACTTTAAAGCAAATAAATGACAGAATGGACACTATTGAAAATAGAAACTCAGCTTTAGAGATAAAAATTGACTCATTGGGAAGTGATTTAAAGTCTAAAGATAAAGCTATTTCTGAAATGCAAGCCAAATTGATTGATTTAGAAGCCAGGAGTCGCAGAAATAACATTATTATTCGTGGTTTGCCAGAATCTTATGATAACAAAGATCTGCTATCTGTGACTAAGAGTATCTTTGAAGCACTGTTAAACTGTGAAGCATCCTCAAAATATAACTGTAGAGAGAGCACACAGAGCTTTACGTGCAAGTCAAGATATTTCTTCACCAAGGATTATATATACTAAATTATTAAATTTCCAAGACACTTTTCAAATTCTGCAAGCAGCTAAAAGTAAAAAACAGTTTCTATGGAAATCTCACAAACTATCATTCTCACAGGATTTTCCTTCTCAAATAAAACTAAATAGACAAAAACTTTCTCCCTATTGTGCAGACTTGATAAAAAGAGGGATAAGGTTTCGTATGTCTTATCCAAATACCTTGTCCTTTACATTTAATGAAAAAAGGTTTATGTGTTCTGATCCTAAGGGAGCAAAATATATCTTTTTTTTTTAAGTATTTAAAAGGCTTCCGGAATCAGTTTCCTAATATTTTATTTATCTGCTGGTTACAAATGTGTTGTTTCTTCTTATGTAAATGATATGTTCCTGTAGACAGAATGTGTCATCTATTTTTCATTTTATTCTTGCCAAGAGTGTACACTGTATTTATATATATACAGTATATATTTTTTCTTTTCTTTGTAAACAGGGGGCAAAAACAAAAAAGAAAAGTGATACTGATTCTAATGTGAACAAAATATTCCTTCAGGAATATGATGCCAGTTTTTGAATTTAAACAAGCCTTGTAGATCCTTACATGCTTTGCGATGTTGTATACATGTCTTTGTTTTTTTTTTTTTTTTTTTAGTTTAAATAATTATAATGCCTTATCTCAGATACAAATGTTTTGGAGGGAGTTTTTGTGACTCTCGAGCCTGTGCAGAGCGAAAATCTTCTGCTTTCCTCATCAGCTGTTGTTTCACTTTGCCACGCACCTTCTAGGAAGCTACGGAGCCCAGCAGTGACGTCATCACTCGCAGAGGACACTCGCTAGTTTCATTTCAATGCAGGCTACTGAACGAAACGCTTCTAAGCTCACATGCAATAATCTATATGTTTTTTTTTTGTGTTATCTGGCACTCGGACTTACATAATGGTTTTATCCTTCAATTAAGAAGGCACGCTTCACCCTGATTAACCGCTATTAATAGCATACTTTCCCGTTTTAGTGTGGTCTTGTTTTCATGGCAGAACTGATGGAATTACCCTACATAGGTCCAGAAATAGCTCTGCTACAATTATTTTCAAGGTACAATCTTCATTTAATGTATATAAATAGATTATCTTCAAGTTAATATGAACTGTTTTTCATAATTGGCAAAATAATTTGTTTCTTCATATACAGTGTGCATAATAAGGTAGTAACATAAGGGTTTTTTAGGTAAATTGATTTTTATATGTGAATATATAGACAAAATGATCAACATTTATATTTTGGGTTATGTGTTGTAATAGAAACAAGATATAGATGTATATACATGTACAGTACAATAATTTTGTTTTTCTATTCAGATTTAAATGTTTTGTTTAAATAATTTTATGTGTGCATACAGGAGAACAATAATGTACATTTCTTGTTAGTTTAAAGATCAACCTGTTATATCTATGTCAGTAAGTAAAATATATTGTATATGACACATTCCCCCAAATGATTAACTTGTTGCATTCTAGCACAAACAAAAAGTCATGGAAATGTATGCTGTATCTGTTTTGAAAACTTAATTACTGCAGAAGACGCATACATGGGTGGTGTCTATAGAATGCTTCCAGTGACAGATCATTTATGTTTGATTAAAATGCAGGTAAAATGCAATTGGCAAAGTACACGTAGCATGCAACAAGGCAAGTAGAAATTACTGTGTAAGACTCCAGTAATTTTTCTTTATATATATATTTTTTTTTTTTGGTTTTACTAGTAAACGTGTACTAGTAAAGTGTGTTTGCCTATGATGTTAAAATATGGATGCAAACACATTCCTAATGTGGTTAATAGCCCAGCAGCTCTAAGCTTCTAATTATATGGCTATGGAGGGAGACTGCTTACTTTTTACCTGTTTAATTTTTTGGATACTGCTCTTTTCAGCTTAGGAAATATCTCTCCACTATATAATTCATAATATTACAGTTTTTTATATTTTCTTTTTTTTTTGTTTGACTCATTTTATTATTTTAGGATTGATAGCTGAAATATTATTATTAAGTTACAGGCATGTCTGGTTCTAGAACCATATTTCATATGTTTATGCTGTGAGTTAGATTTTACTGTCATAGTTATTCACAATATCACTATAGTGTAAAAAGATGTATCTTACTGTATGATTATTTGCTTAATTTACTCATCTCGTATGCTATATATAAAATATTTCTTACTCAACCAAAACATTATTTATACTTGATACACTCAATATTAGTTCTCCAGAAGATATCATATGTATGGGGTAATGTTAAATCTATCTTCTGTATATTTTTCATACATGGTAATTTATATAAATTTGATTCATATTAATATTTAGAATGTGATGTTGAGGAAATTCTTTAAACTGTGGTATATTCTACCTAAAATTAGCGCTCGTATACTAAATACGTGAATAGGGATTAAATATGTTGGACATCTTGAATTTAGTTAGTTATGTAAATATGTTTGATATTATAAAAATGTTTTTTTGTTTAGTTAGGCTTTTATATAAAGTTTTTTATGCTAATTTGATGCAATTGATATTGATAGTGTTAACCAAAATCACTTATTTGATTCACTTATATTTCTCTTCTCTAGCAGGGGGTGGGTGGTTAGGCACCGGGGTATCTGGGAAGGAATATCATAGGATCTTTAAAATAATTTTTTTGGGAGACATCAAGATACACTATAATAAATACAAAGAACTGAGGTTTATAGTTATAAATACATTCTGCCAAGCCTTAGGTATATGTTATATATTTATTTTTATTTAATTATATGACCTTAAATATTGATTCATGGAATGTGAGAGGATTACAAAATAAAAATAAGAGATCCCTATTATTTCATCTTCTATTTAAATCACAGGCTAATATATGCTTCTTGCAAGAGACCCACTTAAATAGAGAAGATTTCGATAAAGAAACAAACAAGAAATGGATTAAGATGATAGTAGCAACTGGTAACAGTACAAATTCAAGTGGGGTGGCCATTATAATTAAAAATAATTTTCAGGGAACTATTTCTGATATGAAATATGATGTGAATGGAAGATGGTGTTACATTATCTCCTGTTTCCAAAACATTGATAAACCAATTATATTTTGTAATCTTTACGGCCCTTGTGATCAACAACATATCTTCTTTATACAAATTTATAATATTCTCTCCTCTTTTAAAGACCATTATTTTATTTTGGGGGGGATTGGAATGCTATCATTAATCCAGACATTGATCGTACTAGTAAATCCTCCTCGTACAACTTCCAAGCTTCCATTGCTCTGGAAGAAATAATAATAGATCTCAACCTCATAGATCCTATTTCTCTCATAACACAACATGATAGAAAAGACTTTTTCACATACTACTCAAAATGTTACAAGTCATGGTCAAGATTAGATTTTTTTCTTATTTCCAACTTCCTTACTCATAGGAAAATTAGCTATTCTCTTGAACCCAGATTTTTTTCTGACCACTCTAGAATATCTCTTGGAATTAGTTTGGCTTTAAATACATCTGATACATCTTTATATAATAGTTGGACACTGAATAATAACTTACTTAACAAATGAAGATACACATAAATTAATAACTGAAATATTGAAAGAAACATATCTTAATTTAGGTAAATCAGATATTCCTTTAGATATACAATGGGCTGCATGTAAGGCAACCCTTAGAGGTATATTAATTAACAAAGCATCATATCTTAAAAAACAATATAGAAATAAAGAATTACAGTTAAAAACAAAAATTCAGATTTTGGAAAATCAATACAGAATGTGTCCTAATTCCTCTGCATATGATCTATTGTTAAACTCCCAAAAAGAATTACTGCTTTTACATCAACATAATCTTACCATATCAGAGCAAAGGTTCTTAGCTACATACTCTGAATGGGCACAGGTTCCTTCTAAAGTGCTTGCCAGAATAATTAAAGATAACCAATCCCTCCCTAGAATTTCGTCACTTAAACATAACAACAAGTTTTATAATACTGATTTGGAAATTATGCAGCTTTTTACATCATTGTTCTCAGAGATATATTCAAAGGAAAACAAATCTAGGAGTAAACAACATATAGTGAACTTTGCATCCTCTATTAAATTTCCTAGGTTAAACGATCAACAAAAGAATACACTCTCTGCCCCGTTGACTATTAAAGAAATATCGGAAGCCATTAGCAGACTTAAGACTAGTAAATCTCCGGGACCAGATGGCTTTACACCTGAATTTTTCAAAACTTATTCATCTGAACTTTCACCCCTTCTTTTTGAAATTTTTAATTATATAATGATTTATGGTATATCCGACCTGTATTGGAACACCTCAAAAAACATTTTAATTTTGAAAAAGGACAAAGAAAAAACTGATCCTAATAATTATAGACCTATTTCTCTGATCAACATTGATATCAAAATTTTAGCTTCTTTACTTGCTTTCAGACTAAAAAATGTCTTGCCATTCTTGATCTCTTCAGAACAGGCGGGTTTTATGTCACATAGACATTCATGGGATAATACCTTGACAATAGATTCTCTCATACATTTTACTAAAAAAGATTCAAACCCATTGTATGCATTGATCCTTGATGCTGCTAAGGCCTTTGATAGAGTCAATTGGGATTTTCTTTTTCACATTATGTCTTGCTTCAATATTCCATCTTCTTATATAGACTTTATTAAAATTTTATACAAAAATTCTTATACCTTTCTTTATATTAATAAGAAAGTATCCAAAAGCATAAAGATCATTAATGGCACAAAGCAAGGATGCCCGCTATCTCCTTTTTTATTCAATCTATATGTAGAGCCTTTATTATTATATATAACTCAAAATACTTTTCACAAGATTCCTAGAATTCTTAACACTAAAGTTTGTTTGTCGGCTTTTGCAGATGATCTTGTAATATATTTTCAAACACCTTGCTCCGACCTTTTAAAATTAATTGGTTCTATTGAAAGATTCTCTGAGGCCTCGGGCTATCAGATTAACATTCAAAAAACACATATTCTTCCCATAAATCTACTTGCTCACAAATCATATTTGTTTCCAGACTCCGTCTTTCAGATAGTTCAGAAGTTTAAATATTTGGGGATTCTTATAGATCATAATGGTCTCTCCACATTTCAAAATAATCTAGCTAAAATTTGGTCGTCTATTATACTTGATTTAAATAGATGGAAATTGCTTAATTTATCACTTCTATCAAAAGCAGCAATAATAAAAATGAATATTCTCCCCAGATTACTATTTCAGTTTAATGCTGTGGATCAGTTGATTCCAAAAATTTTTTTTTCAAAAATTAATAAAGTCTTGGCTAGTTTTTTATGGTTTCCCAAATCAGTGAGAATTTCTTACAGTAAACTAATCTCTCCGAAAAAGAAGGGAGGACTTGGTCTTCCGAATTTTCATCTTTATTATTTGATCATCTCGGCCAATAAACTATTATCTATTTTGAATATAGATACTGAGAAATATAATCAATACCCTATTTGGACAAAATTATGGTATCAACACATTTTAACTAAAAATATTAATCCATTAGCTCTTCCTTTTCTTTCTTTAGATGTCATGAATAAGCTAAAAATTTCAAACTCTTTAAAACAAAAATCTTTGCTTTTCAAGAATTGTTAAAACTTGTCAATTTAGAAAATACATTTCAATTAATGCAACCTCTTCATCTAAATCCTAATATTAATTTAGATAATGTTTCTTTTAATCTTTCAAACTTTCCCCTGATCAAAGATTTCACTGTTTGGGATCTGATACAATACAAAAATGAAACTCTCACTAATATACGTAAAATACTTAAGGTCAATACTAATTATTTAACCATCTTACGTCAAATGAGAGATATTATCAATGCTAAGTTTCCATACACCAAAGTAGACAACACAGATATCATTAACTATAAAGTGGTCATACAAGTTCTTACGCTTCCAGAGAAAATGTTATCTAAATCTTATAATCTTATAAACCAGATAACTCATAATACATTTTGTCTCTTTTCCAATTATTGGGACAAACACAATCCTCATATATCTATAGATCAGAAACTCGCAGCTATCAAAAATACACTAGAATACTCGCCTTTCAAAAAACTCTTTTATACTCAACTAATGATTAATAATAATGCATATGTCACTCCTTCTAAACTTAACAAATTTGACGCTAACAAATCGGCCTCATGCTCTTGTTGTTCTCATCCTAATGCAGATCTTCTACATATTTTTTGGTCTTGCTATCACTCACATAAACTTTGGACTTCTCTAAAAGTCCGTTTACAGAAAATGGGATATCATAAATCCACTCTATCCTGGGAGACTGCATTACTACACATACCTAATATTTACCTTTCCAAATTGGATTCACAAGTACTAATATACATATGTTCACTTATAAAACTTTATATCACCCAAAATTGGCTAGATCGTACCAAATTGAATTGGAATAATTTCAAAATTCTAGCCTGTACATATATTAGTGTGCAGAAAACGATAGTGAGAAGTCCCAAGAAGTTGGCACAAATCAACAAAGCTATGGAAAAGGTGTTACATATTATTTATAGTGTATAGTTGGTTACTCTCCTTTTGGAATTCATAGACCTCAGTCTCCTTTATATCTATATACCTGTTTCATTTTAGATCTATATCTATTTTGAATATTCTTAGGTTAACATTAGTATATGTTGTAGATAGTTATTGTATGTTCTCAGACTGCATTGAGATATAAACATTTATCATACAAAATTGTGTGATCATATACATATCCTAATTTTTTATTTTTTTCTCTCAATATGTATTTTAATTCTGTTGTTGTTGTTTTTTTATTTCAATGTTTGAAAATTCAATAAAAAGTTTTTTGAAAAAAAATACTGGCAGTCAAAGGCCTACAGATAGGACCACATTTAAACTATTCCTATTACAATAGAATGTGCATACAATTTCAGGTCATGTGTACAGCGGTTGCGTTGTTGCCTCACAGCAAGAGGTTCTCCTGTTTGATTCTCAGCTGAAGTGCCTTCTGTGTGGAGTCTGCATGTCCTCCCCATGGTCCAGTGGCCTCCGAAAGACATGCGTGAATGGGTGTGCCTTCGCTGAAGGTTGGGCGTCGGGCTGGAAACTCGGCACCATAAAAATCTACTGCCAATCATTAGCAGACCAGAGTTCCACTGTGGTGACCCCTAACTGGGAAAAGCTGAAAAGACAAACATTAGTATGAATTCCCAGGGGATTCTGAAGTATGTAATTCAAATGATGCCCAGTCATAGCAGACTGCAGCCCACAATGATATTGCTAATGATATTACAGACAACCACAGCAGCACAAGTTACATACATATACTGAGCTCTTGCTAGAAGAATTGGTTGCCAGCACACATGTTCCAGATGACTACCGTGACATAACAAATGACTTGGCAGTTTACAAACATTTTGACGTAATGTTTAATGTACCCCCTACCTTTTTCTAGAATACAAGCATGTTTCTCTTCACTCTGTTAATGATACCTTTGGCTAACATATTTACCTTAAACACATATCTTACTTTCCAGTAGGATTGGGTCCCCTCAATCAGGCTCTGGCTGTACACCAAGGCTGCCACAGGTCACACAGCTACTCTTAAGTGTTGCTGCCCTGCACATTCTGCAGCCTCTCTAACTATGCCTACTGCCTGCAGCAGCAGCATCAACTTCAGCCTGTAGCACACACATCTTAATGTTACAAGTAGCTGATACATTCTCTCTAAGCTGACATTATCCCTACCCCAGTAATTTCCAACCCAAATTTGAGAAAGAGGATGGAATCTACATTGAGGCTTTATATATTCAGTAGCTGCATGGGATTGGCTGATTATACTGCGAATCAGCTGTGTATGCTGCATGTAGCATTCCTGAACCACAGAATCACCTGCTAATGAGACCCATTTTAAAAAGGCAAACACCTAGCTAGGGGAACCATTGTATATGAGAGTTAGTTTGTATGCTTAATTCATTCACGCAGTACTCATATAGCTGTATCGTTCAACAGAGGAGTTTAGTATACCAGGTTTGTAACCATTTTGTTTTCAACATGTTTGAATATACTTAGGGGAAATGGGAATTTCATTAGTAAGTCTTTCTTAGAAATGTAATGATGACATGCCAGTGATCTCCAGCTGTGTTACACCTACAGAGGAAGTATAGTACTGCAAAGGTTTAATGCTCTGTATTAAAGGTCTGGATACTTCCTTTGTTACCAGTTGTAGTAGTACCTTATTTGGTTGGCATTGTTTATACATATGTTATGGGTGTGGTGTTTCCCTGCTATGGGGCACACTACAATGGACTCGTGTTTGTTGTGTGATCATATGTGACTATCTGTCATGTCACAAACAGCAGTGGGAGTGGGTCACTATTGCTACTATCCTAGTTGTTTCCACAACCTTTGTATGTTTGGCACACTGTTGATTAAGAGATGTGTAATCAAGTGGGGAATACCTATAGGCTTCCTTTACTGCTGTATCTCTACATACTGTACTCCGATACATGTGATCCTGATGTTTTCATTTATTTGTATTTCAGGAAATATCATGCATGCCAGATACCATCCACCTTTCACTGAGGCAGAAAACAACCTCATTATTGAGGCCTTGAGACAAGACCACCAAGTCCTGCTGTCCAGAGGGAGGGCAAATAGGCAAGAGTGTACAGCCTTGTGGGATGAACTGGTACACAACATTAATGCTGTGGGTCACCAGAATTGCACATATGAGCAGGTGCAACACCATGCAACTGACATGATCAACTTGGTATGCAGACATGCAGTGGACCAGGTATCATCAGGTCACTGGTGGTGGGCCTGCAGCAGAATAACCTCCGTCAGTCATTGAGGAATTCCTGGCAGACCTTGCAACACAGGACAGCTCCCAGGCATCCATCACCTCTTATGTTGTGGATGTAGGTGCAACCGTTTCCACAAGAGGAGCGTCCAGGCATGCTTAGTTGGATCATTATTGGAAATACTGTAGCAGTCAGCATGTCAGGGTGCATATAGTGTGTGTGTGTCAGGTGTTTTGGGGGGGTTAGCTGCAATTTTAAGCTCATGAACAGTTTGTGACCCACATAGCAGTTAATATAAATGTGAGATATTTTGAAGAATTAGTTCTGTTATACTGTCACATGCACTGCTGTGTAGATTACCTCACCCTCACATTTTTCCAGGACCATCAGGAAGAGGCCGTGCTCCTGCTGCTGCTAAGTACAAAACTGTTTCGTCAGAGATGTAGATTTAGTTCACTGTATTTGCTGAAATGTCATCACAGGCATGCTGGTGGATTGCTGTACTGTCTGCCTGACTGCCGACTGTACAGATATTTTCTGACTGTACACAGTTTAGACTCATACATATGTCTTGTAGGTGTGACCACAGGGATTGATTTTACAGCATTGTCAGGACATTACAGATTGCCATAACTGTCAACTGTGCAGAGTTTTGCAAAATGTCAACAGTGTACATCATTAACATTTTACTCATGAGATTCAAGTTTAAAGAACATTTATTTCCAAATGATTACTGATGTGGGTTAGAACATAATATACTCATGGCAGTAGTATATAGCTTAACAAATATTGAAGCATAGTAGTGCAGATATTAATGTAATGCTTTTCCCTTTTTATCTCAAGTGACCAGGAAGGTTGGTATTTGCCCCTTCACAACCTGATGTCAGTGTCTCTTCAGACTCTGATGACGATGGTGGGCAATGTGAGGCATAGCAGGGGGTTGCAGAGGCTGAATTTAACACAGAGGTTGACATCCCTCATCCACCCTCATTATCAACGTACACAGCCAGTATGCATACTCATACCCAGTCCCTGTGGCCACAGATATTGGACAGTCAGAGGGCGGGGGCATTCAACAGGGAAGTGTGGATACTATGGCTTCAGTGACTGTCAATACTGGCCATAGCCAAACAGTTGATGAGGTTCCACCCAGGTGGATTGATGGGGTACTCATAGGACGCCTACTGTCTCTCCACCACCTGTTGCAGGTGTCTCATCTCGTTTCACTCAGTGTATGTTTAGGGCTGTCATGGAGGCACAGGCATGTTCAGAAAGGAACTCCAGACAAATGCTCTGGGTTATGGATGCAGCACTGCCTGACATCTGTGACTGTCTCCACTGGATTGCTGATACTCTGGATAGATTCACTGATGCACTGGAAAGATGTTGGTCTGAGAGATTACAGACTATCTTTCCTGGAACGCACACTATCTATGATGGAACATTTGGTTGGAGCTGAGCATCAGCCTCATGGACATAGATCAACAACTACATCTGCTGAGAGTCAGTATGGCCATTCACAGTCACGCTGTTAGTGGCAGTACATCCAGTGCTCCAGAGGGCAGTGCTGTGTCCACACCAAGATGTGGAAGGCTATGGGCTCATGGTCCCGGGCGGACCCATGGAGGAGACATTCCCAGCAGACAGCAGTCACCCTCAGGTAGTAGCACAGCATCTGACCTTGGGCATGGAGGTACCAGTGCAACTCCTGGCAGAATCAGTTCACATGTTTGGAGTCGGAGACAATGAACTGTCAGCTGTACCACTCTACCATGCAAGGCTCATAGCTGTCCAACATACAGACACATAGGGCTAGCACTGAACTTATCTGTGTACACTCAGACACTTACACACCAGTGTCACACTCAGGTCACCCACAAACACATATGCCATATTTCTATAGTCCATTCTGCCTGCATCCCTTCCTGACTCACACACAAGCTTACCAACCTATTAAGTCATCCTTGGCCTCCTGTACCCCCATACAACACCCTATGCAAGTGATGATACCTGTGCCACATCCCTCTCATGTATGCAGGGAAATAATGCTATGTGTCTGATGCACAGAGTGACTATCTGCATTATGAATTTGTTTCATCCAACATTGCTTTTGACATGCCACTTGTACTGTTCATTTTCAGAATTTATATTTATAATGACTATACCCATAATAGTGTGTGTACATTACAATGGATGCTGTTGTAATGGCTGTGTAGTCGCACAATGACAGGTGTCACATGGAAATGTTTATGTCTCACTTTCAGGATTGTGTAGGACCTATGAGTAAACATCTACATTCAACCCGTCAATGTCGGAGCACAGAATTGAATGTCAGCACACAGGGCAAATGTCATAAGAAAGGTAATACAATATATGTTCTGGGAATCATAGGTTCATGTATGTTTAATATGCCAATGAACACAAGAGCTCCTTTAAGCCTAGCCAAGCATCCCTAAACACTAAAAAAGTAAAAATACTCCTGGATGACCATAAGAACCAAAAAACCAGACTGGAGGATGCAGAAGAACAAAGTGAAATCCACACAATGTTAGCGTAATAAATCCTTTTAATCCATGCTTTTGTAACTAAACTTCTTCAGAATAAAATGTACATTCTCTACATCACATTTAATAACAGTTTTGAAATACCTCTGCACCAATAAACATGTCTTTCAACTTAAACAGTTACGCAATCAGTAAAATTTCAAAGCTCAGGAAGTTATTTCCTTATACAGACTCTATGGTCTTTCAAAAAACATTTAATGTTAGCATCATTTATACCAGATTTTTTTATCCGAATTTAATCTGATTTGCCATAAAGCTTCCTTTTCTTCAAGATTTGTTTTGAAATTACCACCCCTAAAATCATGACTTCCTTGCTCCAGCACAGATTTTTTTTTTTTTGTACATGGGACAGGTGATAGTATGCTTATAAAAAGCATTTGTCTTGTTTTCTAATATTGTAATAATGTTCCTTTATTCTAGTGCATAGGGCTCTTGTAGTCATACCAATGTAGTATGCACACATACTAATGTATGCAACTCCTTTACTCTTACAGTTAAAATGCCCTGGAACTTTCAAAGTGTAAGGCAAATGTTATAAATTAACTAAGGGACCTTCAGAAATGTATCTACATATGTTACAGTTCCCACACTTATACATGCCCCATCTTTTCTCTGTGATGTTGGGACAATGAACAAGTTTGTTTCTCTCTCCTTATAAAATGTTTTTTTTTAATTAGTTTGATTTTTATATACAAACCTTGGTTGGGTCCCCACAATGGATTGTAAATCTTTGTTCCCCTCTAAAATTTTCCAGTTGCCAGAAATAATGTTTCTGATAATACCACTATCTACTGTCATGTCCAAACAAAAATAATTACAAGCATCAGATGTGTTCCTGTCAAGGTTCTGTTTTGCATTAAAGTTGGAAAAACCATGCTCAAGGATGTCTGGAGAAAGACTGTCCCTATTCTGTGCGACATATTCAGCCTGCTCTTTCAACAGAATCTTACTATACCATCTTACAACAAACAAGCTAGTAATACATTCTATTTCGTTCAAAAAGTCACCCATTTCACTTGTCATTCGACTGGCTCTTATGAGCTGTCCTTTTGGAATATTATTCTTCATGTAATGAGGGTGCATGCTGGTATAATGTTAGTGAAAATTTCTTTCCTGAAAATCCTAACTTGTAAAGCTTAACATCCTATACCAGAATCACATCCAAAAAATGGACTTTTAGTCTCGCATCCCCCAGGACAAATTTTAAGTATCCTGATCTGGAGTTAAGGGTGTCAACAAAACCTTGCACTTTTTGTACATCCCCAACCATGACAAAAAACAAGTCATCAATAAATCTCTTAAAAAATGTAATCTGGTATTCCATGACTAGTGGTTCCAGTGCAGTACACTCCGTGACCCATCACAATATTTACAAAGGATGGTGCTGTAGAGGCCCCCATAGCTACACCCCAAATTTGTTTGTATATTTATTTTGTTAAATACAAAAAAATGTTTAATAAAACATCTATTAATTCACAACAGAAATTACTTTCGGAATTGCTAAATGTGGAAAATTTATTTAAGTATTCTCTAACTTGTTCCACTCCTTCAAAGTGGGGAATACAGGTGAAGAGAGAGACAACATCAAGACTAAACATCACTTGTGTAGTAGGATCAAAAGCTGTAACTAAAGTGTATTCCCTTATACTATTTAAAAAGTCCCATGATTCTTTTAAGTATGAATTCATTTGGTGAACAATGGGATTTAACTTACAGAGTCCACCAACAAGGAAATACCCTCTGTGATATAATTTAGGGCAGATAGAATAGGTCTAAATGGAGGACAGGTTTTACTTTTGTGTGTTTTATGAATTCCAAAGGAACCTAATTTTGGATTGTCGATGTGACAAAATTCATAAAGGTCCTTCTCTAAATTACTGTTCATTAAATTCTCAAAAAAAAGAGTAAACACTCCTGTAGCTCTTAGCTACTTCCACCATGTCTGTTAATCTGTATTCTAGACTGTTACCTAGCATTTTCTCTATACAGGTAACGTATTCCTCTTGGTTCATTAAAACTAAAGTACCCCCTTGTCACTTTTCATTGCTCTTATATTACCATTCTCCTGTATTTCTTTCAAGGCTTTCTTTTCTTTTTTAGATAAATTGTGATTTTTAAATGTGATGTAGAGAATGTACATTTTATTCTAAAGAAGTTTGGTTATGAAATCGTGAATTAAAAGTTTTTATTACGCTAACATCGTGTGGATTTCACTTTGTTCTTCTGCATCCTCCAATCTGGTTTTCATCCCTAAACACTGTCAAGATATGATACTGATAAGTGTAAGCAGGGTTTTGGGAGCTGAAACATCTATATGCTGGGGTGTGGGGGTGAACCATTCACAGTTTCCCTGTGTCCATTGTAGACATCGGTCCACAAGCAGGTATGATTGTCCTGTTCCCCATCCAATTGTGTAGCTTACACTTGATTTGAGTTAGTGCAGAAATGTCCTTCACATGGCTGTGGAGCATGTTCCATATAGGGTGCAGTCTCTGGGTTACATACCTTTCTCTTCAGCATGTCCTACATATACCACTGTCAAGGTGTAGCTCTGTAGAGCAGGTGATTCTGGTGCTACTTGTTTTGTGGACATGCAAGAGGTCCACAATGAGGTCTGACACCACCCTGTATGACAGAGTACACAGATAGGACCTTTACATGGCCTGCATAAGACATGTTACATACACCATGCAGTGCTTTACTGAGGAACCTCTGTGGATATTACAGTTGTGATATATGCCTGGCTAGTTACATACCAAAGGTAGCACTGCAGCAATGATAGGTCTGTTGAATGCCATTTGCAGTGGAACAATGGCTTACATGCCATACCTTTGTTTATAGGTTGCACAACACAGAATGATGTCCACAATATTACAGACACAGGATATATCTATCTGTGTCCATAAGTCACTGACCGCTCAGTCAACTGTTTGAGGTGTGCTGGCAATACGACACTTGCCAGTACCTAAAGCATAGTATTGTGCATTTCTTGGTATTTAGTGTTAGCCCATGGCTCTGACAGCTGTATGTCTGTGACAGCCCCTTCTGGAGAACATTTGTGTCAGTGTGGGATTCAATGACAACTCCTCATTTGCATGAAGTCATTGATGACTAGAACGTTGGATTGTAAGTCGGCTTGACTTATGGGCTTATAGTTGTTCCTCCATGACATGTTGCTCTATGTGTTGATATGTGTGTTTTCACAGAGTGTATATGGGGCTGCTGAGGGTATTTATCTGGACTTTCTCTATGAGGTTTTTGTGATTTATGTAGGTTACATGTCAGTGCCTCAGCTCATGTCTCCTTTAGATTTTGTGTGATAGCTGAGGTGTGTGTACGATTTGACTAACTTAATAATATTAGGAGTAATTTTATGCAACAGCTTTGCCTTCAGTGACATTGTATATATACATTTCTCACATATCATATAATTATGCTTGATAATGAAGTGGTTGTCAGTAAACGTGCTTTTTCTACATTGCCTCAGAATGCCTATATCCAACAGGGTGGTAAAGGTCATAGTGGGAATCCTCATATCCATGGCAAAAGATCCTTTATTATTGATTACACAGCTGTATTAAGTTTATCACTCAATATCACAAGTGTTTGTTCTGCAACTGTGGGGACAATGCTTGGCAGTGCATGCTGGCTGTCCTGTGTGCAAGTCAGTATTGGAGTTAATTTCATCATGGTTTCCGAGAAAAACATCACCCAAGGTGTCTGTTCCTGCAAAGAACACTGCCAAATACTGGAGGGGAAATAATACGTACACCCTGTAAACTTACGGATGGCGTATTTAGGCAGTTATTCTGAAGTTCCACACTAATCAAGCAGTGCATACTGGGAAAGAATATTTACCTTATGAAGAATGCTGAAAACAGATAACCCAAATGTAATGACTGCAACAGTGAAACATGAAGAACATTAGTGGAGTTGCCTGAATTGTTGCTGCCTGGCTACTACTACTGGTGCTCTCAACACGGCCTCACTGTGGTGGGATACAAAGCTCCTATTCTTTGTCTCTCACCAGAAGCAAAACATTAGCACCAAGCTCAATATATGAAGTGGGCCACAGCCTGTTTGTTCTACACAATTGTCACACATGATGCAAGGCTCTGTAGGCTAGCTGTAGCCTTTTCCAGGTAGATGCCTTAATTAGTAACCAGACCAATCATTTGACATTTGTATGTATTTTGCCTTGGGTTCAGAGGCTCGTAGCGTTTGGCTAGGGTACCAATCTGATGGTGATTAGGAGCACAGCTGCTGCATCACAATATAAGGTTAAGTCTTAGGTGACATAGATGTCCAAGGTTGCTCCGTCAAGCTCCACAGCTGCAGTAATCCAGGTTAGGTGACACTTTCACAGCAATTCATGCAGCCTGGCCTTCAGCAGCATAATGATAATAATCTGTGTGACATGTATGTGAGGCCTACTGCAGACTGGTGGCCACCTTTGGGCAATGTCTCTGGCCCTTCCACATGTGCTAGGTATGTCATACTGGACATTTATGTTCCTGGAACACTAAACTATTCCCACATCATTTCACACAAAATGCATTTGCTGTCTGGTAGTTTGACAGACATTGTAGACTTGCAAGGCTAAAGTAATGACCGCAAAGTTGGACAAAATTTCTGTGCATGCACAGACATGCACATCTTCAGTGCAAGGAGTGCCTACAGGGAGTGTGTTTGAGGCTGTGAATCCCAAGGGTGTAGCAGCATGACCCTTACTTTGTTGGAGTTGTACATTGCAACATTTGTAAGTATGCTTTTCAGACCATGCCTAATAACAGGATTATTGTTCATTCAAGTGCTACAAGCCTGGCTAAGCAGTGTACTGAATCTACCATGCCATCCCACACTGTCAGGTACTGTTTTCCCTTAGGATGACAGCATAAATTTAACACCATGTTGCATGTAAGCATCTGTCAGGCCACTGCCTAACCATGGCCTGTTGTGATGTATACACAAGCAATAATCTATTGCTAATGGCATTGCCTCTGACTGTTGCAGAGATGTGGACAGCATCCTCAAACACTGTCCACAAACCTCTGCTCCTACTCCTCACAAACACGTGTGTGAGATGCATTTACATTAAAAATCTTGAATCCATGCTCTCTCACACACCTGACAGTACATATAACAATGAGCGGTGTGCCAACATGCCCACCTCACCTACTACTCCACCCATACCCACATTACATATACCTATATATACAGAGGTCCATACCAGAAACGTGCCTAATCACTGGACACCTCACAAACAGCAATGCAAGCACACTACACATAACAGTACCACTGCAGAACACGGTACATGTAATAGCAAATGCACTACTGTCTCATTGGTCAAACCCTTACCGCAAAACACAAATTCAAACATATTAGTCATAGGTGATTACATCGTGAGTCGCACTAATGTCCCCTCACCAGGCTAGATAAGGTAAAGGTCAAGGTCAGCTGCCTGTGAGGTGCCAGGATATGGCATATCTCACATACAGTCAAATCTATCAACAACAGGTACTGTTATGATTACTTCATAATTCCTGTTGTGTAAGACTTGAAATGTACCTCTCCAGACTGTGTGATGACAGACATGTCTAAGCTCTCACATTGTATGTCTCAGGCAGGTATACCCTTGGCTGTCAGCTGCATTTTACCGTCAGCTAGGATGATGCTTCAATACAAACAGAACATGACTGACTTCAATAATAGGCTTAGCATCTGATGTCAATCTAATGGGATCTGCTGTCAGCCTGGGATGACATGCTCAACAGACCTCAGTGCTTATGCCACGGATGGTCTTCATCTGTCACCCCTGGGATTTTGGATACTGGGCAAGGCTATTGCCATCTCCATAGTGCGCTTTTTAGGGGGGAGTCTCAATGACAAATCTTCCAATGTAAACACCCCATGTACAAACAACCTCAAGGTTATGCTGCTAAATGCTAGGACTGTCAACAGGAAACTGCACTCACTGGAAACTGTCCTCATCTTGGAATAAGCAGACCTTTGTGCACAGACACCTGGTTCAATGCTATGGACAGCACCACAGCCATACCAGGCTAAACCTCCTTCCACAGGTGCAGACCTCAAACTGAAGGTGTGCAAGCTAATTTTGGTGGTATGTACATATTTATTAAGGATACATACACACCCACATTGGTTACACAGTATGATTCCATGGATACACTTCAGGTAATATTGACTGTTTGTGGGGCACCTATTCAAGTCATTGCTAGCTATAGGAGTCCCTCCATGAATCAGGACACCCACTCTGCTTATTTGGAGCTACATGAGTCTATCAAGATACATCTGGATACCATGGTTTGGGGTGAAATTTGCTACCCAACGACTTGGTAGATTAGTTGTGCTCAAATTCATTTGCCCATAGGTTACTCAACTTGTTTATCTCCAATGGTGTGGACCAGACACCCCCACAAGGGAAGCTAACATACTTGATTGGGTGCTTATCAATATGGGTGACCATTGAAGAGCCCCCACTGTGAAGTCCAGCTTGATGAAATCTGACATCAAATTGGTCTTAGTTAAAGTAGGTATGAAACCTGACACCCACCTTGCAGCAAATACACTAAAGACATTTACCAATCCAGATTATAACCCCCTACTGGTTGGTGTATATAGAGTCACTGCACCTCCTCCCTCAGATGTAACTAGCAACTATGCCGACCAATGCATTATAAAAACACCTGTATAACTGCATTGACTCGGCTGTACCTGACATGAGCACAACAAGCTCCACATGGTGAAGCAAACCTGCCTGGTGGATAAATGCCAGTAACAGGCTTTACAATAATAGGAAGGCATTGCTATCTAAAGGTAGGAGGGAGGGAGCTCCCCAAATTGGAAACACTCCCTCCTCAGCTTAAGCAAGCAAATAAGGGTTGTTGTGAAGTCCTCCAAAACAAAGTATGGGTCCAAATTAGCCTCCTCCACAAGGTACAACCACATGGCATTCTATAGTTACATATGTAACCCGAAAGGAAAGGCCCACATGTGTGCAGAACTCATAGTTGAAGATACTTCATATACAGAGCCTGTCAACATAGCTAACCTGTTGGCTGACAGGTTCTGTGAAACCATCACTCCTGTCTCCTCCACAGTTACCTCATGACATCCCTACCACCTGTCCCCTACCTTGTATCTGTAAAGAACAGGTCATAAATGGGGTCTCTGTGGACAAAAGCACAGCATCTGTGGGACATAACATCACAGACTGAGTCCTACATGGGCTCCAACATGGAGTATTAACACCATTGGGAACTCTCTGCAATCACAGTGTAAACACCAGCTTTGTCCCAGCTGAATGGAAACTGCTGCCATTATCCACTTGCACAGAGGCGGTGTGTCCACTGACTCCAGAAACTATATACCTATTACCCCAACTAGCCATATATTTGCAAGGCCATGGGGCAAATCATCATGGACCTTATCAACAAAGATATAGGAAATCTCCGCACAGTTGAACATACACAGTTTGGATTTGTCAAAGGGATATCATGCCTATTAAACCTGGTGGATGTCTTAGACACAGTCACCTAGGACCTGAATGAGGGTAAATCTATGCATACAGCCTACCTGGACTTAGCCAATGCATTTGACACTATTCCCCACGCAGCCATCATTGTCAAATACACCCAACTAGGCATCAACCCTCAAATCAATAGAGGGGTCATTCATTGTCTCAGTGATAGATATCATATAGTCAAAATAGGGGAGGTGACCTCCAATAGTAGAAATTTAACAAGTGGTGTTCCACAGGGTTTAGTCATGGGTCTTGTACTGTTTGGAATCCATTTCTACAAAGTACATGCCTGTGGCTGACCAGGTTTGATGATGCCTGTAAAATGGGAGCTGTCTTATAATCTCCAAAGTATGTCAACATCCTACACAAAGGTATTGCTTAAATAAATGATTTCTGCCAAAGTAATGGCCTTAAAAGCAATGCAAATATATTTATCATAACAATGATATTCCTGCTAAGTACCACATCAACAGCAAAAGCTGACATACATACTCGGGTGGAAAACCTGGGCACACAGGTTGACACCTAACTTACCTGAGATCAGCATGTCTTCCCAGTGGTAAGTAGGGGATTCTATCATGCTCATGTAATAAGTGAGGGCATTATGTCCAGAAAATGTAGATGTCATAGCCTCCATGTCCTCTTCCCTCTGCAAATCAATAGTTGAGTGCAACAGCCCTTTTGGTATGTACCTTTCCAAGCACCTGAGGCAACTGGAGAGACCACACAGTTTTCTCAAAAGGGGAATTCAGGTCTTCAGCATCTGTCCATGGTGATCATCTGATATCACTGTCACTTCAGTGTGTGTGACATACAGAATACTCAAAGGTGATCTCTGACTTGCATGCGAGCCAATATCTGACCCTGCTGTATTGGAAATCTTGCATATCCATAATTCAAATGGTACACAGGTTACTTGCTGTATAGACCTTAACCTGGCATGTGACATTAATACAACTTGTCTACTGTAATTTAACACACCTTTGGAACAGACTCCTACATCATGTCAAACAGAGAACCTCATTGGCCCTCTTTAGATGAAATCAGTATGGCTGGATAGGTGGCTAATTTTACCCCGGCAGTTCAAACTGTGTCCCTCTTGGACAGGGGCAAATAGGTGCTGATCGTGCACATAAGGGTAACAACTTGGCTGGGATTATAAGGGCACTAGGGCCATTAGCCAAGTAAATTCCAATGAGCCTATAATCCCATAGGCATATGTAAAATGCTCTAACATTCACACACAAACTTGGCTGCAGTGAGAATAGTTCCACAACCTATTTATATCTGCAGAACACTACACACACACCAAGTTGGGTGCAGTGAGATTAGAACTCCTACATATCTAGTCTTGCACAATACAAATCACAGTGCTTAACGCATGCGTCAAGGTTTAAGTCTGACATTAGCATGGCTTTCGGTAGTCCTATGGTAGATGACATCATCAGGCCTGGTGGGGGACAAGAGTTTGGAGGCCTGCATCACCTGCTAGGGCCAAAACAGTGCAAAACCCTCTTTGTTTGTAAGTCAGTGTGCAATTCATATTTATTTTGAGGAATTTGTATGTACACACCCAAACACAGCAAGTGGGCTGGAGTGAGATTAAAACCCCTCCCTATCTAATCTTACTACAGATCACAGTACTTATCACACATGCCACAGCTTAAGTCTGACATTAACATGGATTTAAGTAGTCTTACTGTAGATGACAACAGCAGGGCTTGTGGAGGATGAGAGTTTGAAGGCCTGCATCACCTGGATATGCCACAAAGTGCATAACAATCCCAGCTCTGAAGTCAGGGTGGTATGCACACTTGCTCTTTGGGGGATATACACACGCACATGACAAGTGGGCTGGAGTGAGATTAGAACCCCTACCTATCTGGTCTTGCACACTACAGATCACAGAACTTAACACATGTGTTGCAGCTCAACTCTACTTTATAAATGACTGCAGGCGAATTAATCCTAGAGAACAATAAATGAGCCTTGGAGGCCTGCAGAGTCACATTGCTTCCTACTGTCATCTGCAGGTAGTAACCTAACAGTCAGAAAACTATTTTTGTATCATTGGTGTGTGACAACAGCTCCCGTTTTGGACATGTGTATCTGCATTTTGATTGGCAAGCCTGTGGCAAAAATTAGCGCTGTCAATGAGTGTGCGCACAATAGAATACAGTACACACCTTATTCAGTTGATGTATGTGTGGTGAAATCCAGCAGACACAGGGGGCTGTAGTGAATGTGGGTGTTGTTGCTGCCATAGATAAAAACATATGGTTTGACAATATATTTACGTATTCATATACAATGCCATACATTATCAAGGTTTACACATGCTGTAAAAGGGAGACATGGTAGGACTCACCACTGCCCAGATGTCTGCAGCAAGTACACAGGTTTGACTCATACTTGTGTGTTCCACACAAAATTGTGGTTTGCTGTCAAAGTGGTATCATTTGCACATAATGTGAGAGACGACTGCCAGAACTCTGTACTTCAGGTATCCCAATAGTCCTCCAAGTGCAACACATTATTCTAAGCACTTCCACATATTTTTAAGTGCATTACCTAATGCTGAGCCCTTAGTTTTGGTCCTTCGGCCAACATTATACATGTCATAGTGCAGCTTTACTCTCCACGATCCGGGTATGTAGGGCAATGCATACACACGCACACATATGCAGACACATATAGTTAAACAAAACTGGGCCAGGAGCAAAGGATTTGTGCTTTGCTTAACTAAGTGTATAGGTATGTGCAGTGGCATTTTTGGCTTGTTTGCACATTGCTAAACAGCACACAAATGGGCAGTGCATTGCTTACAACAAAGACTTACTGTTTCATAAATTGACTCCAGTCCACAGCTAGCTGTACTCCGGGCCAGGATTATGATAGGATTAGAAACACTCAAAGATGGATCTACCTATATTCTCAAGTCCATAAATGAATCTACAAAAACAACAAAATGCCCCCAACACTGTGGTGAACTGTCTCAAAAATAGGAAAACAAGCAAAAACAAAGACAGTATGTTCACCAAAGATAGTGGCTCCAGATATAACAAATCCATGAGCTGTTAAAATCCAAAATCAAACTTCCTTTAATGAACTGATGCCAAAATAAAAACAAAATAAAAAGTCCCTTAAAATCCACACGATAAGCGCTTTCGACAAGTGTCTTCCTCAGATCGTAATGCAGTATATGGAACCAGCACTGATCTTTAAAGTGAAGGCTTTTAATTTTCTAACCAATCCAAACACAGGTTGAAAAGCTATCAGCCAATCCATGTGGGTATTTCACCTCCTTATTTGCATACAAGAGCACAATCACTTCCGTTTCCCGCCTTTTTGAAGACAGCCTAATATGCAAATTAAGCTGTGTAATCAACCAATCAGATGTACATGCGCTACTGATTGGTGGAAGATCGTACTTTTTGTTTAATCACAACCCTTGTTTAATAGCTTGCCTTTACATGACAAAACCTGATAGTAAGCCAGCGATCTTTAAAATAAGCTGTACATAAAAAACAGCTTAGAAACCATCATTATATAACTAATCAACAAAATACGTGAAACCAAGCATTCCAGTGTGCATAACACAACCCTCTGCTGACAATCCATGAACTGTGCTTTGTTTATAAAGCTCAAAAAATTATTTCATGAAATCTTAGAATTAGCTGTGTGGATGAACAGCCGACGACTCATCCATTAAACCTCTCTGTCAAATCATTTTACAACATTCAGACAGCTTTCGCTATCATAGGAACTTATAAACCTATGTTCGCTAGTGCACACTAATATTTTATGCTTGCTTGTGGTGGTCTTGAGTATGTTTCTATAAGAATTGGGAGGCATCAGTAGTGGTTAACAACATTGGCTACGTAGACTTGAGTAAATGCATTCATATTTACTTTAAGCAGCCTCCTTACACCCAGTAAATTTGAAAACCTTTGAAAGCTGAACAATGCCCCTCTGGTATGGTAGCCAAGAGTCATTTGTTATAATTAAAAATTTCTTTAAATTTCAAAGTGTCCTTGCTTTCTGTTATTATTCATCAATAATAGTCTATCTGATGCATACTTTTCTTACAGCAAGGTGCACAAGCTTGAACGCACAACTAAGGGACTTCAATAAAAATCCCTTCAACATGAGTTTGAATAATTTAGGTACTGACTCCCTTAACATCAGTTGTTATATACACCTAATAAATGTGCTTTAACACACAATTAGAGAACATCAAGAAAAGGTCATTTGTTTATGGATTTGATAAATAAGGGTGGTTCAGAGGGATATCATCAACAAGGATTTGCACAATGCATTAGCATGTCATGTTGATTCAAACATTTATGCACAAAGTTATTGAAAATGTTTTTGTTGGGCCAAGGAGAGATGACATTGATAATCTAACCGAATTAAAGGAGATTAAATGGATAATTAACTTGAGGGCTGATCAACTCCCAGGTCTAAATAGCGTGGTCCCTCTGAAACCAGTTCTGAAAATTAAGAGACCCAAGTTAAAATAGTTATGAACATCCTTGGTGAATGTGTTACATCTATGCACATGAAGCAATTGATATTAAAGGAGGAACCACCCTTTTTTATCAAATCCATAAACAAATGACCTTTTCTTGATGTTCTCTAATTGTGTGTTAAAGCCCATTTATTAGGTTTATATAACAACTGATGTTAAGGGAGTCAGTACCTAAATTATTCAAACTCATGTTGAAGGGATTTTTATTGAAGTCCCTTAGTTGTGCGTTCAAGCTTGCGCACCTTGCTGTAAGAAAAGTATGCATCAGATAGACTATTATTGATGAATAATAACAGAAAGCAAGGACACTTTGAAATTTAAAGAAATGTTTAATTATGATAACAAATGACTCTTGGCTACCATACCAGAGGGGCATTGTTCAGTTTTCAAAGTTTTTCAAAGGTTTTCAAAGTTACTGGGTATAAGGAACCTGCTTAAAGTAAATATGAATGCATTTACTCAAGTCTACGTAGCCAATGTTGTTAACCACTACTGATGCCTCCCAATTCTTACAGAAACATACTCAAGACCACCACAAGCAAGCATAAAATATTAGTGTGCACTAGTGAACATAGGTTTATAAATTCCTATGATAGCGAAAGCTGTCTGAATGTTGTAGAATGATTTGACAGAGAGGTTTAATGGATGAGTCGTCGGCTGTTCGTCCACACAGCCAATTCTAAAATTTCATGAAATAATTTTTTGAGCTTTATAAACAAAGCACAGTTCATGGATTGTCAGCAGAGGGTTGTGTTATGCACACTGGAATGCTTGGTTTCACGTATTTTGTTGATTAGTTATATAATGACTGTTTCTAAGCTGTTTTTTATATACAGCTTATTTTAAAGATCGCTGGCTTACTATCAGGTTATGTCATGTAAAGGCAAGCTATTAAACAAGGGTTGTGATTGAACAAAAAGTACGATCTTCCACCAGTCACGAGCGCATATACATCTGATTGGTTGATTACACAGCTTAACTTGCATATTAAGCTGTCTTCAAAAAGGCGGGAAACGGAAGTGATTGTGCTCTTGTATGCAAATAAGGAGGTGAAATACCCACATGGATTGGCTGATAGCTTTTCAATCTGTGTTTGGATTGGTTAGAAAATTAAAAGCCTTCATTTTAAAGATCAGTGCTGGTCCCATCTTCTGCATTACGATCTGAGGAAGACACTTGTCGAAAGCGCTTATCGTGTGGATTTTAAGGGACTTTTTATTTTGTTTTTATTTTGGCATCAGTTCATTAAAGGAAGTTTGATTTTGGATTTTAACAGCTCGTGGATTTGTTATATCTGGAGCCACTATCTTTGGTGAACATACTGTCTTTGTTTTTGCTTGCTTTCCTATAAATGAATCTACAGTTTCAATCACTGTGTCCTGCAATATTCACCTTTATGTCTTCCAAATTATTGATAAACCCACTAAACTGGGCATATACCCCTATGTCACAAAATGGGTGGCCAACTGGCTCACTGACAGAATGCACACAGTAAAAGATGCCGACTCCAAGGCCGAATTTAGATCAGTGACAAGTGGAGTACTACAGGGTTCGGTCCTGGGTCCTCTCCTGTTTGGCATCTACTTCTCCGAAGTGCAGGCCAACACAGAAGGTCTTTGGCTAACAAAATTCGCAGATGACTGCAAACTGGGAGCCATAATAGAATCACCAAATGATGTTGACATTTTACATAAGGGCCTCACAGAGACAGATGCTTGATGTCAAAGTCATGGCCTCAAGCTCAATGCTAAGAAGTGCACTTTCATCCCCTTTGGGAAAAACTTGGTACCTATACACTACCACATAAGCGGTAGCTCACTAAACACTGAAAGTGTGATAAGAGACCTCAGGACACAGATGGATAGTAGTCTGTCCTTTGATAACCACATCACCGCAGTACTTAGGAAATCCTTCTATGTGGCACACCTCATCACAAAAGGGTTCTCCTCTAGAAAAAAGGAGGTCATTATTCCTCTCTACTCATCCCTCATTAGACCAATCATAGAGTACAATGCCTTGTTTGGCATGACACCTACAACAATTGGAGAGGCCACAGAAATAAATCACTAAAGGATTACCAGCCTCAACCAGATGCCATACACAGACAGTCTCAAAAAACTCCAGCTCTACTCCATCGCATATCGCCTACTCAGAGGCAATCTCTGCCTAACATACAAAGCTATGTCAAACCCAGAGCTGTTGGACATGCTACACTTAAAGAAATACTAATCTCACCATACTATACACTCCATGGACCTAAACCTTGTCACCACAATAAACAGAACATGCTGGAAAGCTAGATTCCTGTCCCAGAGACTCCCTATACCCTGGAACAGACTCCCCATTCCTGTCAAGCAAAGCTCCTCATTGGCCCTCTTTAAGAAAAACCTTGACAACTGGATGGGAAATAGAAAATTCACCCCGGGGATCACTTCTGCAGCATTTCTTGACAGGGGCACAGGAAAATAATTTTCTTGGGTGACGAAAGCCAGGGAACCTTTTTGGCTAGGCTTATACAGGCCCCAGGGCCGATAGCCTAGTACTTAGCTATGAACCTAAATCTCATATGCTTAATTTGTGATACATTTATCAGCATATTATACTCCTGTGAACAAATGGTCAATTTAGTCAAGTTATTTCGCAGACATGCCCCATCTGTAACACATGTAATCAGTATACCCAATTTCAAGTCATCTGCATACAGACTGTAAAACAACTCAAATGAAATGAACAGGTCTAAAGAGAAAACAATATCGGCCTAGGACATAGCCCTATGGGACACCCTGGCTATAACCAATTATTCCACTTGTCCAACTGCTGTATACTTGCCAGGTCCTAAATGTAAAACATGCAGCTATCCATCTTATCAAGAGTGCAGCAATACCTAGTTGTTCTAGTTTTTTAATCACTGTTTTGTCTATGGCTCTGTCAAATCTCTATAAATTACACCACAGCACAATTTTTTATTCATAGCTGCTATTATATTGTCATAGTACATCATGTTGCAGGTGGAACTTAGTTCTATTTTCAACATATGCATGCTAATATATGGTTTTAAGTCCCAACCTTTACAATTCTGATAATCCAATATTACCTGTCACTTTTTAAATAGGTATTGGATATGTGGCACAGATGCAAATGTGTGATATGTCTAATAGGTTAATACTAGTATAGCACACACAGTCACAGTTTGTAAAATAATATGCATCACTCCTTAACATGGCAAATATCTGAATATCTCAGGATTAGAACCCTGAACACCATTACACAAGCTATCTGCCTTAGTCCGTTGAGCCACAGAGGCTGTTTAATAGACAGGGGGTCATTCATCACACTATCACCTGCATAAATATGTACTTAGCTATTCTCAGTTAACTTAACACATAAATGCAAGTTCAAATTGTACATTACTGCTGTATGTAATACTGTGTGAAATGCTCATAAAGCATAGATGATTTATTATTACTGCAGTTAAAAGGAGACACTGCTGTTTTGAGGGGTGCAGGAACAAAGGCCCATATTCTACTAGGACAAACACTAGTCTTATCATTTAACCTTACTTTCTAACATGCCCCATGAATGAAGTACCAGTAATCTGTTGCAGTAAGACTGCATGAATATTCCATGCATGACGCCTACCGACTACAAATGGTGACATGTCAGTGGAATGTGTGCCTGTAGATCCATGTGGTTGCAACTTCTGTCCAAATAGCCCAGTATAGCTGCCTGCATAATTTACCCACTCCATAGCTACAATGACATAACATAATTTATTATACTACTGTGTAGGTTATGGACTTACCTTGCAAGTGCAGCAGTTGACACAACTGTAGTTCAGGGCTGACTCTGATGTGAGCAGTACACAGCCAATGCATGGATAGGTAGAGGATGTGTGATTTGGCTGGCATCCATTTTCATATCTGTATGTGAGTAGGACAAGTTAGTGCCTAGGTCCCAAGGCTGTCAGTGAATGTGCTATGCGTTGTCTCTTAGCCAAAGCCAGGGTGTACTGAGCATCCCTACATCTGTCTACAGGGACATCAGAAGGAGGTTCCTCCTCAGAGTCCTCCTGTGACTGTGGTAACGCAGATACTGGTGGGGGGCTGTGTATCCCTTTTCTTTGCTGTTTCTGCTGTAGCTGTTTCCATAGGATCAGACTGTATAGCATAGCACATACTGTGAATATCTGTGTACATATGGCTGGAGCATACTGCAGGACTCCTCCAGATATATCGAGGCACTGGAACTGTGACTTCAGAAGCCCAAACACATGCTCTATGATGTTCCTAGTTTGTACATGTGCCTCATTATAGCATTCTTCCATGGGTGTGCACACATTTCTGATGGGTGTCATCATCCACGGTTCCAGGGCATAGCCAGCAACCCCAAGTAAATGACACTGTGGGATGTCCACCCTAGCAAACATCTGGTACAGCTGTGACATGTGCCAGATATGGGAATTGTGATAACTGCCAGGGCTGCCAGCATACATATTCAAGATAATCCCCTGGGCACTGCACATAACTTGGCAGTTGATGGAGTGGTATCCCTTGCGGTTAACATAGATTCTACCCTGCTCTCCAGGTGGTCCCTTGATGTCTACATGACTGCAATCTATGGCACCCAGTATTTCAGGGTAGTGTGCTACATGGTATAAATGTTGCATATTGCTGGCCCTCACCTCAGGGTCTAGGGGAAAAAATATGTGCTCACTGGCATGTGGGAGCATAGCATCCAGAAATTGGGGTATCCTGGATGCAGATACCAGTGACATGCCCATCATGTCCCCAGTTGGTCTTTGAAAGGTACCTGTAACTAGTATCCTAAGGTCTACACATACTGTAATTTCCACTGGAATGGGTTTCCCTCTGTTAACTCTGGCTGTGAGTTGAGGGTGGCAGAACTCACTGAGCTCTTGTAATATGTCCCCTTCCACCCTGTAACACTCTACAATCTCCAGCTCATGTAGCTCCTGGAAGGTTACCCTGGGCCTGAACACTCTTCTCCTTCTCAGCCTAGGCCTATTGTCAGCAGCACTGACTTCAGCATCTAGCAGATACAGATGTAGGAAAGCTGCAGCAGCCCCTAGCATTATCTCAGTAAAAATTTCCAAGTCTCTACTCCAATGGTTCAGAGTACTGATGGAAAATCAGAATGTAGGGTGCATGCATACTTTATACAGTTCTGCTGTAGGTCCACCATGTGAGACTGGCTAATTATGATGCATTTCACCTGCCTAGGATGTAATTAGAAGTTATGTCCTTACCATAACGTTCCATGTGGAGTGTTCATCTCGCCTTTGTTCTTACACCTGGGTTCGGAGCCGATCCTCGGCTCCGTGTCGGCCGCTTGGCAAGCTCTGCATCGAGAAGAAGCTCGAGACCAACCTAACTCCCACAATCCCCCTCTGCCTTTACCTCAGATCTAGTTTGCAAGCAAACCAGAAGTCAACAGAGAAAACAACACATTCATGCCAAGTACAACATAGCTGAAAAACATATATATATATATATATATATATATATATATACATATATACAACAACTGCTTAAGGCAGAAGCAGGAGAAACCAAACCAGACACCAAACTGGACGTTCTTCCTGAGGGTGGGAGGGTGGGAATGTAAGAACAAAGGCGAGATGAACACTCCACATGGAACGTTATGGTAAGGACATAACTTCTAAATGTGAGAGTGTTCAATCTCGCCGTTTGTTCTTACACCTGGGTAGCGTCCCTAGCTCCATGTTCCTGAGGAACTCACGGGAGAACGTTCCTGAGCACAGTGGAACCAAAGGTTGCCCTGTCTACTTGTAATGAGAAATGAATGTATGTGGTTTAGACCAAGTGGCAGCTGCACAAATAGTGTCTAATGGTAGGCGAGCTGCGTGAGCCAGGGATGTAGATACTGATCTTGTAGAGTGCCCCTTGGGCTTGACAGGTAAAGTTTGTTCCGAAGCAGCATAAACAAAAATAATGCAATCAGATAGCCATTTGGAAAGGGTTCGTTTAGTAACTGCCATACCTTTCCTGCTGTCTGCAAAGGCTATAAAAAGCTGGTCTGTCTTTCTGTGATCCTTTGTTCTATCCAAGTAAAATCTAAGTTGTCTATGAACATCCAACTTGTGTAACATATATTCCAACTTATTGGAGTGGTTTTTGAAAAAGGTAGGGAGCTCAATGGATTGATTAATGTTATTAACGGAGCAAACTTTGGGGAGAAAGGACGGATTAGTGCGAAGAGATACTCTATCAGAGTGAAAGATCAAATAAGGGTGTTTAATGGAAAGAACCTGAAGCTCCGACACCCGCCTGGCCGATGTAATGGCCACCAAAAAGAGGGTCTTCCATGACAAATATTTCAAAGGACAGGAAGAGGCTGGTTCAAACGGTGGTAGCATCAGCTGAGATAAGAGAAGGTTCAAGTTCCAAGGTGATGTAGGAGTTCTAACTGGTGGTCTAATATGGAAAGATCCTTTCAGAAAGGCCTTACAAAGTCTGTAAGCCATAATAGGAGCCCCACATTCTTCCACATGAAAGTTCGAAATGGCAGCCAATTGCACTCTCAAAGTGGCAGGAGAAGCTCCTTGGTGGAACAACTCGGTCAAAAACTCCAAGATCTTATTCAAAGGAGCTATCACAGGGTCCAATTGCTGTGTATTTGCCCAGTGCACAAAACGCTTCCATTTACTAGTGTAAGTCTTTGTAGTGGAAGCTTTATGAGAAGCCACTAGTATATTCTGAACTGCAGGCGAAAGAAGATCAGACCTGGCTAAGTAGGGAAGCGGAGCAGCCAAGCTGCTAGTCTGAGGGAAAGTAGCGGCGGGTGGGGAGCCCCTGACGAGTGGGTCAGTAGATCCGGCTCCGGGTCCAGGGTTCCCGAATGCGGTGTGCCAGAAGAAAGGGAAACCAGATTTGACGAGGCCAGAATGGGGCAATGAGGATAATCGTCCTTTGCAGGTTGTTGGCTTTCTGCAGAAACTTTGCAATCAGGGGAAAGGGAGGAAAGGCATAAAGGAGACCCGGGGGCCAATCGTGAACCAGAGCGTCCCTGGGGACTTCCCCTGGAGGGGGTAATAGGGCAAAATAGATCCTGCATTTGGCGTTCATTGGAGACGCAAAGAGATCGCAGGAAGGCTGGCCCCACTTGCAAAAAATTTCCTTCGCAACTGACTTTTTGAGGGACCACTCGTGAGGTAACAGGATTGCTCTGCTCAACCTGTCGGCTATGACATTGGATGACCCCGGGATGTGCGTTGCTATCAGAAAGCGACCCGTGGACTCCGCCCATTGCCAGATTCTCATGGCCTCTCTGCATAGCTGATAAGACTTGGTTCCCCCTTGCTTGTTTATGTACCAGACTACGGACATGTTGTCCGTCTGAACTGCAATTGTCCCTAGAGGAAGAAGGGGAGCAAAGTGTTGCAATGCTAGAAACACTGCCCTCAACTCTAGAACATTGATGTGCAGATTGTACTTTAAATTGGTCCATTCACCTTGGACTGTCTGTCCCTGAAAGATGCCCCCCCACCCTATCAGGGAAGCGTCCGTGGTCACCGTTGCTGTCGGCGTGGGTAGCACAAATGGTCTTCCGCTGGAAAGACTGCAAGTCCGGAGCCACCAGGCCAGGTGTGATTTGCATATGTTTGTGATGAGAATTTCGTGTGTCAGGGGTAACTGTTGGAACGACCATTGTGCAAACAGTAGCCATTGAAGAACTCTCATGTGCAGTCTTCCCAAGGGTATCGCAATGAGAGAAGCTGCCATGAGACCCAAAACCTTCAGAACCAGTTTTGCTGGGGATTTTCTGGATGACAGAAGAAGAGATATATGGCTTTGTAGTGAGGCTATCCTTTCCGGAGGGAGCCTTAGAATTAAACAACGTGTATCCAATTCTGCTCCTATGAATGAGATATGCTGTGATGGCTGTAGTAAAGATTTTTCGAAATTTACGGAAATTCCGAGATGAACACAAAACTGTAGTGTGTAATCCCTGGCCTGAATCAGTTGATGCTGGGTGGTGGCAGAAAGGAGCCAGTCATCCAGATACGGAAACACCTGGGAAGTGAGACGCTACCACTGCCATGCATTTGGTGAAAACCCTGGGGGCTGAGGTTAGACCAAAGGGCAGGGCTCGAAACTGAAAGTGACTGGCTCCCAGCCGGAAGCGCAAGTGATCCCTGGATGCCCTCGCCATTTTGATGTGGTAGTATGCGTCCTTTAGATCTATTGAGCACATCCAGTCGTCCTTCTGTAAGAATGGAAGGATCGATTGAAGCGTGACCATCCGGAACTTTTCTTTCTTGATGAAGGTATTGAGTTTGCTTAGGTCCAGAATTGGCCTCCAGTCCCCTGTCTTTTTTGGAACTAAAAAGAACCTTGAGTAAGTTCAGAATCCTCTTTGGTCCGCTGGGACTGGTTGGATGACTCTTTTTTCTAGCAGCTTTGAAATTTCTATAGCTGCAGGGCCTTGCAGATGGGGCGGCACATCTGGGAGTCTTTTCTGCAGAATTGGGGGCAATAGGAAGGGAATTCTGTAACCTCTGGTAACAATGCTTTTTACCCAATTGTCTGATGTAAGACTTTGCCAGGCCTGAGGGTATAAAGCTAAGCGACCCCCGACTGCCTCCAGAGCAGGACAGTCGGGCCTCCTCTCAGGAGTACTGGAAAGGTTTCCCAGGGGTGTATCCCTGTCACCTTGGTTTTGCGGACCCCCTCTGCCGCCAGGGCGACGTCTTCCACCTCTGCCGCCTCCTCTGCCTCTAGAGGGGGCATCACCCTGTGTGCCTGGGAAAGAGCCATGGGGTTTTCGAAACATTTTTCCACCACGTTGCCCTTTGGGGTACGGTCTGGATGGGGTGGAAAAACGGACTCCGACAGCAGACAGAGTCTTTCCCTCTTTCTCACACCGGGTAAGGGTCTCCTTTACTTTGGGGCCAAAGAGAGTGGCACCATCAAATGGGGCGTTAGTAAAGGAAGACTTGAAAGCTTCCGCAAAGGAACATAAGCGCATCCAGGATTGTCTACGAAGAGCAATCGCTGAAGCCGCTGCCCTACTCGATCCTTCGGCTGCGTATGATATCAGCCTCATGGACGAGTTCACAATAGATCTAAGGGTATTGAGATGTGCTGTAACTTTCTCCGAGACAGCAGCATCTGTAGTACCCTGGTGGGTATCTCCCAACTCTTTGATTAGATCCCTCTGTAACCGTGTGAAATGGGTCAAATAGTTCAGGGATCGCATGGAAAAAGCCGCTGAACTAAAAATGCGCTTCCCATACCTGTCCATAGTCCTAGAATCTCTTTTAGGCGGATGGACAGATGAGGCAGATTCAGACATCTCCTTTTTCGTGGCCGCTGCCACCACCATAGCGTCCACTGGCACTCCCTTTGTCAGATAAGCCTTATCTTGGGGGGCAGTAATATATTTATTGGGCTTTCTAGGGACTGGCTCCACCGTGTCAGGTGCTTCCCACGCCCTTCGAGCAATCAATTCCATCAACTCATCGAAGGGCGGAGTAACCCAGGAGGAAGAAGGGCGAGCACCGAATGCCTTCAGCAAAACTGACTCATCCTCAGAAGGGGGAAGGGAAAGGGATTGCCAATCACCTCTCTGCTTTAGGATCTCCAGGATGTCAGAAAAGGAGACATCCTCTGAGGGTGACTTTGGGGACCCTTCTGACTCATCCAAGTCAGTGTCCGATGTCAAGGATTCTTGCAGAGAATCCAAGTGTCTCCTCTTACACAATCTTTTCCTCGGAACTTCCTCGGGGGGGCATCCGAGGAAGAGGGGGCACCCTCCAGGGGTGGCCGAGACACTGGTTCTCGACGCTTAGATGTAGCCGTGGGTGCAGAGGAGGATAACGGTCCTTTATGGGAAGGAGAAGCTGTTTCTGCTGAAGTGGTTGTCTGAGTAGACAACACCTTCCTCATGAGGTCGAAGGCCCCCGGGTCCTGAGTCGAGGTATCTCCCGGTTCCGAAGAAGTCGGAGGAATTCCCGAGACAGGCACCGAAGGCATCGACCCCGAGGACGGAGCCGAGTCGATCCGAGCCGAGGCCCCGAGAGGGAGCGTCGGAACCGAAACATCGGTCCGACTCTCAGTCCCGGACCCAAGGATGGATCTTCGGCTCTGAGACTCCGGTACTGGGTCTGACGGAATCGAGGTGAACGGAGCCGACCGAGAAAAGGACGGTTCTGGCACCGAGGGCTCCACAATCACCAGATCAGCCTCTCCTGGCTCCGAAGACTGGATAGGCCTCGGAGGAGGAACAGGTGGAGATAAGGGAAGGCCTTTGTGTCTCGACACCAACTGGGAGGAGACAGAGATGAGTTTGGACAAGGCCGTATTCTCCATCAATTTCTGCACCACGCGGTCTACATCGGTGTCGGAGAGGGGCCTGGAAGAACGCGTCGAAGGAATCGAAGACGGAGCCGACCTCAAAAGTGCCGGAGGAGGGAGCTCCGTCACCGGTTCCAAAACTCGAGGCTCGGTAACTGACAACAGTTCAACACTCGGCCCCGAAGTCTGTGGAACCGGTGATCGAACTTTGAATGAAGAGCTCGGAGCCGATGACCTGGGCTCCGACGTCTTTGATTCCTTCGAGGATTTGGATGTCTGGTCTGATGCATCCAAAGCCTCTTGGAATGCAGGCTTCAAAAGGCCCCTATCCATAAGTTTCCTGCGCCTATCTGTCATGACCCTTCCACTGAAAGAATGACAGATGGAGCAGTCTTCTTGCAGATTGAGAGGGCCAAGACAGTAGACGCAGGAACTATGATTGTCTGTGACAGACATCTTCTGTCCACATTGGCACCGTTTGAAGCCTGACTTAGCTTTTTCAGACATGTTACAAAGTTAAATACAGTAAACAGTGAAATAGCCAATATAATTGCCCAGTCCAGTAAATTTGTCCAATCCAGTAAAATTTTGTCAAATCCTGTAAAATAGTCAATCCAATAGTCAAATCCAGAAGTTAAAGGGTGGGGTAGGCCCCGAGGGAAAACTCTAATAAAGTATATAAAAAACTATATACGGAACCGAGAAACCCTCGATACACTACTCACACACACACACAGTCAACTTTAAGAATAAATTTTAAGAGAAAATATATAAAAAGTATAAGAAATAATTAATCTTAGCTTGAGGTGGTCCGAGCTCATCAAAAATGATGCGAACGTTGCAGCGGCAAACTAGATCTGAGGTAAAGGCAGAGGGGGATTGTGGGAGTTAGGTTGGTCTCGAGCTTCTTCTCGATGCAGAGCTTGCTGCGGCCGACGGAGCCGAGGATCGGCTCCGAACCCAGGTGTAAGAACAAACGGTGAGATTGAACACTCTCACATCTGATCTGATTTAAAGGCCCTACTTTAGTGTGTGGCACTGAGTAGTGTCACGCAGCATAGCTTATATAAAAGCATATATTATTAATTGAACATATCCTGTTTTCCTTGACAGATGCCTACGTCATCACAGTCACGTGGGTAGTCTGCTCATGCAAACCCACTAAGCTATGCGATGCTCCAAACAAGCACGCATGCTGAGCAATAAAAAATCCTAAAAGTAACACAGTGGAAATATCAAAACCGTGTAGGAGCCTACATGAATGGGATATGCGGACACGATTTCTCCTTTCAGCATTTGCTTACATATTCATGCTGACAGCCTGGAAAATGCATGGGCAACGATGCAGGGTCCTACAGTACATTTGTGTAAACTACATTATAGATGTTATTTAAATTTTTTTTTTTGTTAAGCATGTTTGTGCAATGCGCAAACATGCCAAAATTAAAAAAAAATAATTAATTTTAACTATCCCCTTCCTTTTACAAACATCGCCAATGTATGTTTTGCACTTGTATGTATGAGATGTACTATTTTCAGAGGAGTTATGTCCATATTTGGGAATGTTTACATCCCCTTCTGTCTGTGTAGACTCCTATACACTGAAAATGTCTGTGTAAACTACGATATGATTATGTATGTGGAGTCTGCACGGATGCCTTTTGTCTTGTTGGATTGCTCCATCTGTCTCATTTGCATAAGATTCACCTGCTTAAGCAGAAATTTGCATTACCTTACTTTCTAACATGCCCCTTGAATGAAGTACCAGTAATCTGTTGCAGTAAGACTGCATGAATATTCCATGCATGACGCCTACCGACTACAAATGGTGACATGTCAGTGGAATGGGTGCCTGTAGATCCATGTGGCTGCAACTTCTGTCCAAATAGCCCAGTATAGCTGCCTGCATAATTTACCCACTCCATAGCTACAATGACATAACATAATTTATTATACTACTGTGTAGGTTATGGACTTACCTTGCAAGTGCAGCAGTTGACACAACTGTAGTTCAGGGCTGACTCTGATGTGAGCAGTACACAGCCAATGCATGGATAGGTAGAGGATGTGTGATTTGGCTGGCATCCATTTTCATATCTGTATGTGAGTAGGACAAGTTAGTGCCTAGGTCCCAAGGCTGTCAGTGAATGTGCTATGCGTTGTCTCTTAGCCAAAGCCAGGGTGTACTGAGCATCCCTGCATCTGTCTACAGGGACATCAGAAGGAGGTTCCTCCTCAGAGTCCTCCTGTGACTGTGGCTGTGGTAACGCAGACACTGGTGGGGGGCTGTGTATCCCTTTTCTTTGCTGTTTCTGCTGTAGCTGTTTCCATAGGATCAGACTGTATAGCATAGCACATACTGTGAATATCTGTGTACATATGGCTGGAGTATACTGCAGGACTCCTCCAGATATATCAAGGCACTGGAACCGTGACTTCAGAAGCCCAAACACATGCTCTATGATGTTCCTAGTTTGTACATGTGCCTCATTATAGCATTCTTCCATGGGTGTGCACACATTTCTGATGGGTGTCATCATCCATGGTTCCAGGGCATAGCCAGCAACCCCAAGTAAATGACACTGTGGGATGTCCACCCTAGCAAACATCTGGTACAGCTGTGACATGTGCCAGATATGGGAATTGTGATAACTGCCAGGGCTGCCAGCATACATATTCAAGATAATCCCCTGGGCACTGCACATAACTTGGCAGTTGATGGAGTGGTATCCCTTGCGGTTAACATAGATTCTACCCTGCTCTCCAGGTGGTCCCTTGTTGTCTACATGACTGCAATCTATGGCACCCAGTATTTCAGGGTAGTGTGCTACATGGTATAAATGTTGCATATTGCTGGCCCTCACCTCAGGGTCTAGGGGAAAAAATATGTGCTCACTGGCATGTGGGAGCATAGCATCCAGAAATTGGGGTATCCTGGATGCAGATACCGGTGACATGCCCATCATGTCCCCAGTTGGTCTTTGAAAGGTACCTGTAATTAGTATCCTAAGGTCTACACATACTGTAATTTCCACTGGAATGGGTTCCCCTCTGTTAACTCTGGCTGTGAGTTGAGGGTGGCAGAACTCACTGAGCTCTTGTAATATGTCCCCTTCCACCCTGTAACACTCTACAATCTCCAGCTCATGTAGCTCCTGGAAGGTTACCCTGGGCCTGAACACTCTTCTCCTTCTCAGCCTAGGCCTATTGTCAGCAGCACTGACTTCAGCATCTAGCAGATACAGATGTAGGAAAGCTGCAGCAGCCCCTAGCATTATCTCAGTAAAGATTTCCAAGTCTCTACTCCAATGGTTCAGAGTACTGATGGAAAATCAGAATGTAGGGTGCATGCATACTTTATACAGTTCTGCTGTAGGTCCACCATGTGAGATTGGCTAATTATGATGCATTTCACCTGCCTAGGATGTAATTAGAAGTTATGTCCTTACCATAACGTTCCATGTGGAGTGTTCATCTCGCCTTTGTTCTTACACCTGGGTTCGGAGCCGATCCTCGGCTCCGTTTCGGCCGCTTGGCAAGCTCTGCATCGAGAAGAAGCTCGAGACCAACCTAACTCCCACAATCCCCCTCTGCCTTTACCTCAGATCTAGTTTGCAAGCAAACGAGAAGTCAACAGAGAAAACAACACATTCATGCCAAGAACAATATAGCTGAAAAACATATATATATATATATATATATATATATATACAACAACTGCTTAAGGCAGAAGCAGGAGAAACCAAACCAGACACCAAACTGGACATTCTTCCTGAGGGTGGGAGGGTGGGAATGTAAGAACAAAGGCGAGATGAACACTTCACATGGAACGTTATGGTAAGGACATAACTTCAAAATGTGAGAGTGTTCAATCTCGCCGTTTGTTCTTACACCTGGGTAGCGCCCCTAGCTCCATGTTCCTGAGGAACTCACGGGAGAACGTTCCTGAGCACAGTGGAACCAAAGATTGCCCTGTCCCTAGAAACCCTGTCTACCTTGTAATGAGAAATGAAAGTATGTGGTTTAGACCAAGTGGCAGATGCCAAAATAGTGTCTAATGGTAGGCGAGCTGCGTGAGCCAGGGATGTAGATACTGATCTTGTAGAGTGCCCCTTGGGCTTGACAGGTAAAGTTTGTTCCGAAGCAGCATAAACAAAAATAATGCAATCAGATAGCCATTTGGAAAGGGTTCGTTTAGTAACTGCCATACCTTTCCTGCTGTCTGCAAAGGCTATAAAAAGCTGGTCTGTCTTTCTGTGATCCTTTGTTCTATCCAAGTAAAATCTAAGTTGTCTATGAACATCCAACTTGTGTAACATATATTCCAACTTATTGGAGTGGTTTTTGAAAAAGGTAGGGAGCTCAATGGATTGATTAATGTTATTAACGGAGCAAACTTTGGGGAGAAAGGACGGATTAGTGCGAAGAGATACTCTATCAGAGTGAAAAATCAAATAAGGGTGTTTAATGGAAAGAGCCTGAAGCTCCGACACCCGCCTGGCCGATGTAATAGCCACCAAAAAGAGGGTCTTCCATGACAAATATTTCAAAGGACAGGAAGAGGCTGGTTCAAACGGTGGTAGCATCAGCTGAGATAAGAGAAGGTTCAAGTTCCAAGGTGATGTAGGAGTTCTAACTGCTGGTCTAATATGGAAAGATTATTTCAGAAAGGCCTTACAAAGTCTGTGAGCCATAATAGGAGCCCCACATTCTTCCACATGAAAGTTCAAAATGGCAGCCAATTGCACTCTCAAAGTGGCAGGAGAAGCTCCTTGGTGGAACAACTCGGTCAAAAACTCCAAGATCTTATTCAAAGGAGCTATCACAGGGTCCAATTGCTGTGTATTTGCCCAGTGCACAAAATGCTTCCATTTACTAGTGTAAGTCTTTGTAGTGGAAGCTTTATGAGAAGCCACTAGTATATTCTGAACTGCAGGCGAAAGAAGATCAGACCTGGCTAAGTAGGGAAGCGGAGCAGCCAAGCTGCTAGTCTGAGGGAAAGTAGCGACGGGTGGGGAGCCCCTGACGAGTGGGTCAGTAGATCCGGCTCCGGGACCAGGATCCAGGGTTCCCGAATGCGGTGTGCCAGAAGAAAGGGAAACCAGATTTGACGAGGCCAGAATGGGGCAATGAGGATAATCGTCCTTTGCAGGTTGTTGGCTTTCTGCAGAAACTTTGCAATCAGGGGAAAGGGAGGAAAGGCGTAAAGGAGACCCGGGGACCAATCGTGAACCAGAGCATCCCTGGGGACGTCCCCTGGAGGGGGTAATAGGGCAAAATAGCTCCTGCATTTGGCGTTCATTGGAGACGCAAAGAGATCGCAGGAAGGCTGGCCCCACTTGCGAAAAATTTCCTTCGCAACTGACTGTTTGAGGGACCACTCGTGAGGTAACAGGATTGCTCTGCTCAACCTGTCAGCTATGACGTTGGATGACCCCGGGATGTGCGTTGCTATCAGAAAGCGACCCGTGGACTCCGCCCATTGCCAGATTCTCATGGCCTCTCTGCATAGCTGATAAGACTTGGTTCCCCCTTGCTTGTTTATGTACCAGACTACGGACATGTTGTCCGTCTGAACTGCAATTGTCCCTAGAGGAAGAAGGGGAGCAAAGTGTTGCAACGCTAGAAACACTGCCCTCAACTCTAGAACATTGATGTGCAGATTGTACTCTAAATTGGTCCATTCGCCTTCGACTGTCTGTCCCTGAAAGATGCCCCCCCACCCTATCAGGGAAGCGTCCGTGGTCACTGTTGCTGTCGGCGTGGGTAGCACAAATGGTCTTCCGCTGGAAAGATTGCAAGTCCGGAGCCACCAGGCCAGGTGTGATTTGCATATGTTTGTGATGAGAATTTCGTGTGTCAGGGGTAACTGTTGGAACGACCATTGTGCAAACAGTAGCCATTGAAGAACTCTCATGTGCAGTCTTCCCAAGGGTATCGCAATGAGAGAAGCTGCCATGAGACCCAAAACCGTCAGAACCAGTTTTGCTGGGGATATTCTGGATGACAGAAGAAGAGATATATGGCTTTGTAGTGAGGCTATCCTTTCCGGAAGGAGCCTTAGAATTAAACAACGCGTATCCAATTCTGCTCCTATGAATGAGATATGCTGTGATGGCTGTAGTAAAGATTTTTCGAAATTTACGGAAATTCCGAGATGAACACAAAGCTGTAGTGTGTAATCCCTGGCCTGAATCAGTTGACGCTGGGTGGTGGCAGAAAGGAGCCAGTCGTCCAGATACGGAAACACCTGGAATCCCAGGCGTCTCAAGTGAGACGCTACCACTGCCATGCATTTGGTGAAAACCCTGGGGGCTGAGGTAAGACCAAAGGGCAGGGCTCGAAACTGAAAGTGACTGGCTCCCAGCCGGAAGCGCAAGTGATCCCTGGACGCCCTCGCCATTTTGATGTGGTAGTATGCGTCCTTTAGATCTATTGAGCACATCCAGTCGTCCTTCTGTAAGAATGGAAGGATCGATTGAAGCGTGACCATCCGGAACTTTTCTTTCTTGATGAAGGTATTGAGTTTGCTTAGGTCCAGAATTGGCCTCCAGTCCCCTGTCTTTTTTGGAACTAAAAAGAACCTTGAGTAAGTTCCGAATCCTCTTTGGTCCGCTGGGACTGGTTGGATGACTCTTTTTCTAGCAGCTTTGAAATTTCTATAGCTGCAGGGCCTCGCAGATGGGGCGGCACATCTGGGAGTCTGTTCTGCGGAATTGGGGGCAGTAGGAAGGGAATTCTGTAACCTCTGGTAACAATGCTTTTTACCCAATTGTCTGATGTAAGACTTTGCCAGGCCTGAGGGTATAAAGCTAAGTGACCCCCGACTGCCTCCAGAGCAGGACAGTCGGGCCTCCTCTCAGGAGTGCTGGAAAGGTTTCCCAGGGGGTGTATCCCTGTCACCTTGGTTTTGCGGACCCCCTCTGCCGCCAGGGCGACGTCTTCCACCTCTGCCCCCTCCTCTGCCTCTAGAGGGGGCATCACCCTGTGTGCCTGGGAAAGAGCCTTGGGGTTTTCGAAACCACATTTTTCCACCACGTTGCCCTTTGGGGTACGGTCTGGATGGAGTGGAAAAACGGACTCCGACAGCAGAGTCTTTCCCTCTTGCTCACACCGGGTAAGGGTCTCCTTTACTTTGGGGCCAAAGAGAGTGGCACCATCAAATGGGGCATTAGTAAAGGAAGACTTGAAGGCTTCCGCAAAGGAACATAAGCGCATCCAGGATTGTCTACGAAGAGCAATCGCTGAAGCCGCTGCCCTACTCGATCCTTCAGCTGCGTATGATATCAGCCTCATGGACGAGTTCACAATAGATGTAAGGGTATTGAGATGTGCTGTAACTTTCTCCGAGACAGCAGCATCTGTAGTACCCTGGAGGGTATCTCCCAACTCTTTGATTAGATCCCTCTGTAACCGTGTGAAATGGGTCAAATAGTTCAGGGATCGCATGGAAAAAGCCACTGAACTAAAAATGCGCATCCCATACCTGTCCATAGTCCTAGAATCTCTGTTAGGCGGATGGACAGATGAGGAAGATTCAGACATCTCCTTTTTCGTGGCCGCTGCCACCACCATAGCGTCCACTGGCACTCCCTTTGTCAGATAAGCCTTATCTTGGGGGGCAGTAATATATTTATTGGGCTTTCTAGGGACTGGCTCCACCGTGTCAGGTGCTTCCCACGCCCTTCAAGCAATCAATTCCATCAACTCATCGAAGGGCGGAGTAACCCAGGAGGAAGAAGGGCGAGCACCGAATGCCTTCAGCAAAACTGACTCATCCTCAGAAGGGGGAAGGGATTGCCAATCACCTCTCTGCTTTAGGATCTCCAGGATGTCAGAAAAGGAGACATCCTCTGAGGGTGACTTTGGGGACCCTTCTGACTCATCCAAGTCAGTGTCCGATGTCAAGGATTCTTGCGGAGAATCCAAGTGTCTCCTCTTACACAATCTTTTCCTCGGAACTTCCTCGGGGGGGGGCATCCGAGGAAGCCTCCGAGGAAGAGGGGGCACCCTCCAGGGGTGGCCGAGACACTGGTGCTCGACGCTTAGATGTAGCCGTGGGTGCAGAGGAGGATAACGTTTTTTTATGGGAAGGAGAAGCTGTTTCTGCTGAAGTGGTTGTCTGAGTAGACAACACCTTCCTCATGAGGTCGAAGGCCCCCGGGTCCCGAGTCGAGGTATCTCCCGGTTCCGAAGAAATCGGAGGAATTCCCGAGACAGGCACCGAAGGCATCGACCCCGAGGACGGAGCCGAGTCGATCCGAGCCGAGGCCCCGAGAGGGAGCGTCGGAACCGAAACATCGGTCCGACTCTCAGTCCCGGATCCAAGGATGGATCTTCGGCTCCGAGACTCCGGTACTGGGTCCAACGGAGTCGAGGTGAACGGAGCCGACCGAGAAAAGGACGGTTCTGGCACCGAGGGCTCCACAATCACCAGATCAGCCTCTCCCGGCTCCGAAGACTGGATAGGCCTCGGAGGAGGAACAGGTGGAGATAAGGGAAGGCCTTCGAGTCTCGACACCAACTGGGAGGAGACAGAGATGAGTTTGGACAAGGCCGTATTCTCCATCAATTTCTGCACCACGTGGTCTACATCGGTGTCGGAGAGGGGCCTGGAAGAACACGAAGGAATCGAAGATGGAGCCGACCTCAAAAGTGCCGGAGGGAGCTCCGTCACCGGTTCCAAAACTCGAGGCTCGGTAACTGACAACAGTTCAACACTCGGCCCCGAAGTCTGTGGAACCGGTGATCGAACTTTGAATGAAGAGCTCGGAGCCGATGACCTGGGCTCCGACGTCTTCGATTCCTTCGAGGATTTGGATGTCTGGTCTGATGCATCCAGAGCCTCTTGGAATGCAGGCTTCAAAAGGCCCCTATCCATAAGTTTCCTGCGCCTATCTGTCATGACCCTTCCACTGAAAGAATGACAGATGGAGCAGTCTTCTTGCAGATGGAGAGGGCCAAGACAGTAGACGCAGGAACTATGATTGTCTGTGACAGATATCTTCTGTCCACATTGGCACCGTTTGAAGCCTGACTTAGCTTTTTCAGACATGTTACAAAGTTAAATACAGTAAACAGTGAAATAGCCAATATAATTGCCCAGTCCAGTAAATTTGTCCAATCCAGTAAAATTTTGTCAAATCCTGTAAAATAGTCAATCCAATAGTCAAAATCCAGAAGTTAAAGGGTGGGGTAGGCCCTGAGGGAAAACTCTAATAAAGTATATAAAAAAACTATATACGGAACTGAGAAACCCTCGATACACTACTCACACACACACACAGTCAACTTTAAGAATAAATTTTAAGAGAAAATATATAAAAAGTATAAGAAATAATTAATCTTAGCTTGAGGTGGTCCGAGCTCATCAAAAATGATGCGAACGTTGCAGCGGCAAACTAGATCTGAGGTAAAGGCAGAGGGGGATTGTGGGAGTTAGGTTGGTCTCGAGCTTCTTCTCGATGCAGAGCTTGCCAAGCGGCCGACACGGAGCCGAGGATCGGCTCCGAACCCAGGTGTAAGAACAAACGGCGAGATTGAACACTCTCACATCTGATCTGATTTAAAGGCCCTACTTTAGTGTGAGGCACTGAGTAGTGTCACGCAGCATAGCTTATATAAAAGCATATATTATTAATTGAACATATCCTGTTTTCCTTGACAGATGCCTACGTCATCACAGTCACGTGGGTAGTCTGCTCATGCAAACCCACTAAGCTATGCGATGCTCCAAACAAGCACGCATGCTGAGCAATAAAAAATCCTAAAAGTAACACAGTGGAAATATCAAAACCGTGTAGGAGCCTACATGAATGGGATATGCGGACACGATTTCTCCTTTCAGCATTTGCTTACATATTCATGCTGACAGCCTGGAAAATGCATGGGCAACGATGCAGGGTCCTACAGTACATTTGTGTAAACTACATTATAGATGTTATTTAAATTTTTTTTTTGTTAAGCATGTTTGTGCAATGCGCAAACATGCCAAAATTAAAAAAAAATAACTTATTAATTTTAACTATCCCCTTCCTTTTACAAACATCGCCAATGTATGTTTTGCACTTGTATGTATGAGATCTACTATTTTCAGAGGAGTTATGTCCATATTTGGGAATGTTTACATCCCCTTCTGTCTGTGTAGACTCCTATACACTGAAAATGTCTGTGTAAACTACGATATGATTATGTATGTGGAGTCTGCACGGATGCCTTTTGTCTTGTTGGATCGCTCCATCTGTCTCATTTGCATAAGATTCACCTGCTTAAGCAGAAATTTGCATTACACAGAAGTTTTCCTGTTTGTGTATGCTTGCTTGCCACTAAGCAACGTTTACTGAATGTAAAAATGATTGCGCTCGTGTACGTATTGACCAGCGATGCATATATGAAAAAAAATGTAGGCTTTACTGAATTCCCCCCAAAATGGTGAAAATGAAATTTGCCCTTTCTCCACTGTTGTGTGATCCCCAAAGTTGATACATATAATTAACAGGGGGGTTGAGGGTGCAAGGGGGCTTGCCCTCCTGCATTAAATAGGTTTCAACATTTTGTGGCTTCTTCATTTGACTTTTCTATCAAGTGACGTGACCATATATGAACACACAAGCAGACACACAATTCAGTGTAGTCAACTACGCTATGCTCTTTGGAAGTGAGAAGAAACTGCAGAAAACCATACAGACGTGGAGGGAACATAACAGTTTGTGTAAAGACACTAACCAGAAGTCAGGATTGGACCTTGGACATGTGCGGCAGAAACCTTAACCACTGAGCCACTCTACTGCTAGAACTTTTCCTCTATTTATATGCTACGGTTATGCATCCAAACTGCCACTCAATGAAGTAAAACTGCTTTATGCCACTAATGCATACTGCCCACGTTACATTTATTTGATAATCAGGCTATCCTATTCCATATATGAGAGGCTATAAGGTAATGAAACACTGCTTCTCCAGCCAGTGGACTAGTTGCTCTGTCTAGTACACATATGAGAAGCCCTTGTGAAGGAATTTACATAAAAGACACTGCCTTTTCTATATTTTTTTCAGAAATATGTTCATACAGGATAATGAACCAAATGTCACTTTTTAATATTATCACCAACCACTAAGTGAAACTACACAATGTATTTGAGCATCCATTAAACAATCTTAGAATATTAATACACAATTCACATTAATATAAAATACTAATGTTCCTAATAACATGAGGAAAACCTGGTGGAATAAGTCTGCCCTAGTTGCAGAAGGCACTCAGCCTGTAGAAATCCACCAAGTTGTTACAGTTCTATGAAAGGTCTGGAATGCCAATGTTAAGTATACACTCAGTGGTTAAAGCTGAATAGCATGTTCTACTGTACCACAAAACTATTTTTACTTTAATTGAGCTGTCTGGTTACCATATATGTGTGTGTGTGTATATATACATAACAATATTTACATCAGACCCCTCTCACACTACATCATACAAATCAAACATATATGGCTTGTTAAGTCCGAAGAAATTATATGATGTTGGGAGGAAACTACTTAAAAATATTTACTGCACCACACATGCTGTTACATTGTAAGATATATTGCACTGATCCCTTTACATCTGAAGTATTTCCTCTGAGGAGTTACATTAAGATAACAATCTTCTTTAGTATTGCGTTAAAAGGGGTTACAATATGCTGTCACACACTTGAGGTTTAACTTAATACAAAATAATAAAATTATAAATATTAACAATTAAGGAGTAAATAAAACCAGCTAGAAGTGTGCATCTTCTTCCTTTTTTAAAACTGCTAAATTCTATAAAATGATTTTCTAATGGTTTGACATATATTTGTTCTGGGAACTGAAAATGGATGGATATGAAGGATCCTGAATATTCTGCTTGATTAGCTGCGGAAAGTGGTCATGTCCTTAGGTTCACTGCTTGGTACACACCAGTCATCTGCTTCGTGATTCATCTTGTAATGTTTCCATGCTGATTTATTATAAACAGGTAGTCTTTCTACAGAATCTGTTGATAATGCCTTTAAAAGAAAAAGCTCACATTACTTCATGGTTTCATTCCATTTTGCATGTATCTGTACACATAAACAACATTTACAGTACTCAAGATATTTTCAGAAAAATAAAATAAATCTGTTTGGCACACTGCAAGAAATTACTACTTCTGTGTTACAAAAAATGATTTGCTGGTTTTGGCTCTGTAGATATACACATGCATACACACATATACATATAAATACACATATCACACATACATATATTGCATTTTGTGGGGAAGCAGCTTTGATACAGCTTTCCTTCTCACTATTTTTCCCCTAAGTTCCCTTTGCCCGCTCCAGGGTCTCATTCTCTGATTTTGTTGTTAGGATAGAGCCACTCTTTCTGCTGTACGAAGCTGACAAGATTTTCTTAACTCAGAAGTAAATGAAGTAGTCCCCTTTCTTATGTCATGTTGGTGTTTACTACATGTACTTTACCAGGAAAAATCACCTGTTGCAGCCTGACAACAGTACTGCTCTCTCTCTCCAACACTGTGAAACTTTTTTGCCTTAATTCTCTCCATAAAAGATCATCATGGAGTCTCTCCAATGTTAAAGGCATGAAGATTCAACTACAGCCCAGGTGGCCCAAGTTTGAGTAGCGGCTCAGGTTCCTGACAATGTGACAGGGAGGATGGCAGTGTCTATCCTTGAAGGGGGTGGGACAGTGCTGGCTGAGGAAGCTGAGATTCGGAAGTATGGGGATTGGATCTGCAAGGGGAGGGAAATGAATAGGTGTGTTCACTCTATGACCAGGGTTGAGACCCATTCCCAGCATAGCCTGTCATTCCACACCACTGTTTACAGCTATATGCTGTCAGCATGGGATGGGGGCAGAGAGTTAGGCCGACAGAAATGTCCCTCATCAGACAAGTGATGGATCATCTGCACAGCTCACTTCATATGCTTTCACAAAGGAGAACCACACCAGTGGAACCAACATAAGAAGTAGGCTCTTCAAAGCAGAGCTTCTCATACAAGGGAGGCACTGGAACACTATAAATTCTCTGGAGTGGGACTCGCATGTGAAGGCATTGGGGCTGGCAAAGGAGGCTTAGTGGTTAGCTGTTGGGAGAAAACAAAAATAAATAAACAAACATCATTATCTACATATCCTGCATCATTACTTTTGGATAGTTTATCCATCCTTGGCTAATTTGGAAAGACTATTCTCTCTTCTCAAGTCTAAGATGCCAATGAAAACAGATCGTGAAAGGAAATAAAAACTTTGACATAAGCAAGTAGTATTTTAAAATATTTACATTCATAATATAACCAGATGTAAACAGAGATGCCTTTTTTGTGATTCCTAACACCCATCAAATGCATTCTCTTTGCAGATATTTGCTGTTTGGCGTTGTTGCCTGTTTTTAATTTTCAAATCATAAAACGTTTTCCTCAACTATGATTCCATTTTGCTCAGTCGGGTACCACAGCAATGTCAGACATTCTATTTTAAAAAGGTTTTCTTTTTATGGTGATAATACAGTTCTCAATTCCTCTCTAAAGATAATCTTTCAAGTGGGCTGGCAAAGTGCATCAAGTGCAGAATTTTACGTCACTAGTGATGTCTTACCAAGGCTTTGTGAGTGCAGTATCCTGCAAGTGTAACAAAATGTGAGCTGTTCCCACCTTCGCCACAAGTACAGTTCATGGTGTTAGTAAGTACAGGCACACAACTGGAGCATGCAACTCTACACCAGTTAGATACCTTTACTCAAGGTGCATTAAAAGTACACATTTATTTTGCATGTAAACTTACCTTATGGGAAGAACAATAAGGTTAACAGGAAAAACTATATTCCTTAAAACTGAACCTACAAACCATCATAATAACTGTACACAAATAACTTGTCTTCCAATAATACATAAAGTATATATCACAGCTGATGCAGATAAAGTTTATATTAACTTGGAAAATTCATTGATAGCAACAGAACTGAAAGTGTCTCTAACAGTGGGCCCAAAAAGGGAAGATCCATCAAAAGGAGCAGTGATGAATGAGGCTTTAAAGGGCTCCACAAATTCGCACAACCGCATCCAGGCAAGACTCATAATGGATATGCCTGTACCTGTAGCCTGTAAGGAACCTTAAGCCTTAAGAGATATTAACTTCATGGATGTGTTTGATATAAATTGAAGTGTGGCCAGTCATGAGAAAAAAGCTTTTGCCTCCTCTGCCAACACAGACCTGGGGTAGAGTTAGAAAGTTCCTTCATTAAGTCCCTCTGTAGTCTAGTAAAATGTGTTAGGTAACTCAGTGATCATAAGGCAAAGGTCACTGCTGCATGTACTCGCTTCCCATATCTGTCCAAAGCTCTAGATTCTCTATAAGGGGGATGGAGAGTTGAGCTCTGTTCACCTAGCTCCTTTTTCACTGCTGCCGCAACAAACATGGCGTCTACAGGAATACTCTTGGACCAATATTGTCTGTCTAGAGGTGCACTGAGGATCTTGTCCAGGTGTTTAGGGATGAATTCTATGGAGTCCGGCTCCTTCCATGTCCATCGGGAGACAAGGTTGACAAGCTCATCCACCGGAGGGGAGGTGGGGTAACCCGAGATGTAGATGGGCAGTACCCAAAGGCTTCCAGCAACACCGATTCTTCCTCAGAAAGGTTTTGGGAAGACCATCCACCTTTTTGGTGCAGGATTTCTAAAATGTCTCCAAATGAGATGTCTTTTGGTGGAGGCCTGTGGGACCCTTCTCCCTCATCAAAATCAGTGTTTTCCTGAGGGGAATCTAAATGCCTCCTTTGGCACTGTTTCTTCCGAGGAACATCCTCAGTGGTATACTTTGGAAAGGAGTTGGAAGAATAGGGAAGCCTTTGCACAGGGACGGTCTGGAAGCTCTTACAGGTTGGCTACCCCTGTGGAGTAAGATAAATCAGACTTAACAGTCAGATCCGATGGAGGGATGAGAATAGGATCCAAAGACCTGACAGTCAAATGACCCCCTGGGTGGGAGAAAAACCCTTTCCACTACCTTGAAAGTAGAAGGTCTAGGAGAAGTGGAAATCAGCCTCCCCAGAGCCGAAGCTCCCGGATCACCCAACCCTCCACTCCTCCCAGGTTCTGCCCCCTCAGAGGGAATCAAATCTGAGCTGTCCAACTCAATATAACAAGGAGAAGCAATGTCTTTGAAACTCTCAGAGTCAAAGTCATCCCCCCAGACCCAATTCCAATGCTTTGGCTCAGAGACTCTTTCTGCTCCAACAAACTTAGAGCCGAATGGGTCAGGGTAGGGGTCAGAGTTGAGGAAGGCAACATCCTCTGATCTGACACCTCAACTCTATGTATCATCGGATCTGACAGCTCCAAAACTACTTGTTGGATCGGAGAAGGAGTCACCAAAGTTGGGAAGGTTGCAGACTAAATGATCCGATAGGGGATGGAGCCTGAAGGACCCCCATCTGGATGTGAACTCTAAGAAACTTTCTAATCATTCTATTCACATCATATTCACATATTCAGACAAACTCTGGGAAGACCCAATGCAGAAGGATGCCGAGGAAAGATAAGAAATCTTTTTAGGAGTCTCCTGTAAAAAAGGGGTCTTCAACCTTGGAGAAAACAGCTCAAGAGAGAAGTGCAGAGACCTGGATCTGAGAACACCTGCTGAGGCATATAACCAGCTCCGGATCCGAAACCTTTTCAGGTATGAAAGTAGTAGGATCCAACAAGGTCAGATCTGAGGCCTTTTTCATTTTAGATGGCACCTCCAAACTTGGAGCCGAAGGAGATCGGACAGGGAAGCATTTTTTAGACTCTCTGGACTCCAAAGTTTTCTGATGCCTTGAGGGTGTTTGATCCTCTGAAGTAGAAGGAACTGCAGATGAAGAAGCAGTCAACATACCTTTCAGAATCAATTTATTATGCCTGTCACATATAACCCTGGTGTTGAAACCTGCACAGATTTTACAAGAAATCTAAAACTACACCAGGCCTAAACAATGCACGCACTACCTGTGGGCATCAGAATTGGGGATCTTATGCACACAGGATGTGCATTTCTTAAAACAGATAGGTCTGTCTGCCATACTGGAAAACTCTGGAACAAATTACCCAAAATACAAGCTATATAACATTTTTTTTTTGAAAGAGAAAGAAATTACCAAAAATGTTATGAGAGAACTACCTAAGGAGAGGTAAGAAAAGGGAAAGGCAACCAACAATGGTAGAAAGAAGTTTACACCAGTAGCTGGAAAAGTCCTAACAGAACTTTAAGCTAACTCCAACAGTAAGGAGAGAAAGAGAGTAAAGAAAGGAGAGATTCAGTAGCAAAAACTTCAAACTATATATTATAATAAGCTCACAATAAACTCTCAACTCAAGAGGGTGCCCGAATTATTGCTAGAGTGGCAAACGAGATCTGGGGTAAAGCTGTGATCAGGAACATTATGGGTAAAGAGAGGAGCTTCAGAGCTGGATCCTAGACTGTAGAAATGGGCTGAGTTGGATCTAAGGATCAGATCTGAACCTATCCATTGAGGAATTAATGCAAATTATAGCATCAAATAAAATGATTAACCTGTAAGAACACTGAAAATCTACTAAGCAAATGCTAACATTTGAGATTTCAAATTTGAATAGATACGGCTCAGCTTGCAGCCACTGACTTCAAGAAGGAGTTAATCTAGTGTTTTTGGATTTCTCCAGAAAATCACTCTTGCTAATCCACAGACCAGTCCAGCTTGGCATTCACACAGCACAAGCAAACTGTTTCCCTGGCTATGTGGCAGGCAGGGACAGAGGCCTGAATACAAATCAGATGACCTGAGTTTGAACAGTGTCTTGGGCTCTGTAAGAATCATGTGGAGAAGATCGGAATGAGAACAGGATTAGCCCACCCCCTCAGATACATAAACACACTACATAAATTGGTAGACACACTCAAGTGTTAGACCTATAAAGTTAGGATGAAAACATTTAAAAGGTTATTGAACAAAAAAGTGAAAGTTGGTAGTAAAGCAAATGAGAGGACAAAGAAAAACTTGGATACGGCCATGAAAGTAATTTTTACCTTTGATAGTATATCAAAGACATTACTTGTTGAAATTGGAAGATTTTGGGCATGAACATTTTGCTATAAAATTTCTGATGAAGCAGCATTTATTACAAAACAGGAAGGCGTTTGTTTAAAAATATATATTTGAAAAAAAAAAACAGTATTATGGTAACAACTGGTAAATATAGGCGTGAGCATTGCTTCCAGTATGGGCTTATTACACAGGGATCAAACTGTTATGTGCCATTTATACAAAATGCAATAAAGTCCCTGTGGTACTTTTCATGCAGTTCAGACTATATTATTTATATTGCCCTGTGCAGTAGATGCAAAGGTTTTGATGTAGGCAAAACTGTCCATCCCCTTAAGAGTAAATATTTATGAACATTGGTACATAATTTATAAGTTAAATATGTTAAATGCATTATTCAGACATACTTTTGAGTGTGATAAATATAAAAAGTTTATGTTTTTATATTTGATTTCCAATGAGCAGAAGTGAGGTCTTTTCCCAAGACTTTAGGAGAGCTCAGCTGCAGCACATGCTGTCAGATTTAGTTCTGGTGTTTCCAAGCTTATACTCCACATAACAGGAGAGAGAGTACCTAATTTTGATTGCACTTAAAGTTATTTTAGTGCCTGTTTTATTGAATGTATTACTTTTTTGCAGTTTGTTTGGCTAAATATACTGGTGCTGTGGTTTAAACAATTGCCTTGCTGTTAATAAATCTGACTGCATCCCCTTCTATTTAAACAAAGTGTTCTTCCAGTGATTTTGCACTTTTTTACCTCTTTTGATAGCAAATTATAGTTTGTTAAAGTCACTTATATTATGTGTTTCACATTTGCCTGGTTGTTGTGTGATTAACCGATCCTCCACTTTGTTACAGTGAGTGTTCTCCCTTGTTAATTCATTAGCTAGCATCTCCATATTGTTAAAAAAAAAACTATTTTACCTGTTAACTTTCCACTCTTTTCCCCACTTTTATATTTAATCTTACTTTAAAATACGGTTTCAGTTGATTTTCTAACCAGGGTGCAAACCTGCTGAGAGCAATGGTGGTTATTCAGTGACAGGGAATAATTTGCTGCTATTTCTAAGGGGTGAACATATTGGCTGGAGTTCTAACTGCTATCTTATTGGTTATTTTACACATTCCCCTCAGCTTAACAGCACTTGTAGACACTTGTCTGTGTCTTTTCCATGACTTCAGGAGAGTTGAGCTGAAGCACACTTTTTTTCTGGTGTTTACAACCTTTAAGTCCACATAACCAGCAAAGTATCCAATTATATTTACATGTATAGTCATTATGGTGATTTCTGAACTTTATTGCTTATTCTATCAGATCTTAAGAACTTTTTTACAGTTTCTTTGGCTAAAGTTTCTAGCTTTTTCTCTTAAGCAGTCACCAAACTGCTACTGAATCTGACTGCATTCCCTTAATCAGTGTTCTCCTTGTGGCTGCACTTTTTTACCCCCCTTTTTTACAGTAAATTATAATTTCAGCTAAAATTTGCTTATACTGTGTGTATTATAGTTGCCTGGTTGTTTATGTGATTAATACAGCCTTGGTTTTGCTATACCGAGTACTCTCCCTTGTTAATTCATAAGATAACATATCCATAATGTCAAATAGTGTTCTCCCTGTGACTTTTCACTCTTTTTAGCACTTTTACATTTAATCTTACTTTAAAGAACAGTTTAAGTTGGTTTTCTACTCAAACATAAACCTGCTGAAAGCATTGGTGGTTATTCAGTGGCAGGGAATAATTTGCTGATGTTTCTGAGGGGTGGACATTATTGTCTGCTGTTCGAACTGCATTCTGATGTGTTCTTTCACTTTTCCCCTCAGCTTAACAGGGAGTGGCAGCACTCAGAGCAGTTCTATGGAACGCAGTGCTTGACAGATGTAGGCAGTTTCATTTTCACCTATCTTAGGAACCTTAGTTAACTCCATCTCCCAGTTAAAGCTATATAAATTACAGAATTAAGCAGTGGTACACTGTTGTATGTCTAATGCTGATCTCACAGCCAGTCTTAACCAAATTAATTACTGCCTACCTGGTTTCGGTGTTTGAACCAAAATTTTTTTTTTCTCTTATTCACCCAGCACTCGGACCTTACAGCTAAGCAAGACTAGAATATTTACTGCATATGGTTGACTTAGTACTCAAGACATTAATTTATGTATACTTTTTTCATTAACAAATACATTAACCCCAGAACTAAAACAGTATTAAGTTCTCTAATTCTTTCCTACACACACCTCCCACTCTTATTCAAAATGGAATGCCAGAAAGTTCTTGGAGTGTAATGAGTTGGCAGACTTGAAAAATTCCATAAAGTGTGTTCTGTCAGGAATACTGGGCAAGGAAATAAGTGTAACTAAATAAATTATTTTTTGAGCTGTGATATAGGATTTGAATTCCTTAGACATAGTAAGGCACTGCCAGTTTAATTCTGCTGGTTGCCATAAAAACAATTACCAGAAAAAATGGAAATAAAAGTCTAAACCAGCTACATTTGAAGTAGTGGATATTATAACAGAGATAAAAAAACAGGTAGTGGGATCTTTAGCAAAGGGTAGGAGTAAATTACAAAAAAAAATTGGAAAAACAAAGGGTAGGAGTAAATTACAAAAAATTTGGAAACTGCAGGAACAATACATGAAGAAAAATGTTTTGGAGGAGGAACGAGGTTTAAAAGAAGGCAGGAACTGAACAATTTATTTAATTTTGGTTTGATTATACTGCATAGAACAATACGTGTAAAGTATAATGCTTGTAAATGTGAACTTGTTAATATGGTTTGATAACTTTTATATAAATATACGTCTGCCTAAGTAGTAAGTGATATATTCAATAAACATGTTTAAAAAATGGAAGGTCAGCAAACTAGTCTCCCCTCTGTATACTCAAGCAATGTAGGAAGTGCCTGATACTCAGAGACCATGATCTTTTACTTAACTTTTCACTGTCTCTTTGTGAGAGATGCAAGTACCTAGACAAATTTGTGGCCATACTCTCACAATCAGACCCATCTGGTCAGCATCACTCATACGACAGTCCAGAAATACACACTAAATTATCATATGCTGAGGCACAAAAAATGTTTTACGAAAGCCATATATTAGAAAGCCATTAGAATATATTTGAGCTGGTCTTGACAAATATAGCCATCATCCCCAAGGTAACCCCCTCATTGGTCAAATCAGACCAACCAGTAACCATCTCCATCAGACTCTCCAAACTGTCAGAAAGATAGCATTGCTGGAACTGAATTCATCAAGTCTTGGTGAGTATCTTCACGGCTGACCCTGTTTTTCACAAAAATCTTACCAAGATGACAATGATATATAGACTGTATTTTATATAGCATACATCATGGACAGAAGTAGGTTAAAAAAAATTGGTGCACAAGACCCAGGATAAAAAGTGCCCAATCCTGGTAGGTGCCAGGACCGGAAAAAAGATGACAGTGTAGAATTCCTCAAGAGACAGAAACAGTCCTACAATGGTGCTAAGCCAAGCCCAGGGGGAGGATGGCCCCCTGTTGCAGAAGGAAGTAGCAGTCCACAAAAATCACAAAAACTGATAGGTCAGAAAACAGTCATACAGATGACAGAGTGGACTATTGAGAAGAAGAAAGAAATTATGTATTACTACTATTATGCAAGAAGCCCAGAATTTCCAGACATAACATGTACGAAAAGATTACGAGAGAAATTAGAGGAAAGAAAAATAACTTCCACAAGAAAAAATGTCATAAGCTTCAAATTTCTGATCATTAATACAATAGAGCTATGAAAAACACGATACAGACCAAAAAATCTTGGGCCATTTAGAAAAAGAAGCGACTGAGAAAGTGTGAAACTGTAAAGAACAAAATCTAGAGACTTTTGGAAGGTATAAAAAAGAAATTTGGACATGGGAAAGAGAGAGAGAACTGATATGGTGCAATATTTATGCAAGTGAAAAAGTCAAATTAATCAGCACATAAAAGACAGCCCCCAAATATATTCAAACAGAAATACAGGCAAAGGCATCCAGGTATGGTACATTTCAGGAAAAAAAATAAGATCACAAAGAGGCTACATAGAATAGAAGATTAGTCAAGTAGTTAACAAAATAGAAGTAAAGTTATGGAGTACTTGGAAAGTGAAAGATTTAGTGTAGAAAGTCTAGCATAGGTTATATCACAGCATAATGGAACAACTAATCTCCAAAGTAGGGAAAAACAGGAGGAGAAGTAGACATCTGAAAAAGAAATATGGACATGGGAATGAAAAAGAGATTTAACATGGTGCAATATTTATACAAAGGAAAAAGCAAAACTAATCAATACAAAAACAGCAGCATCAAATATATTTGAAGAGAAATACTGGCAAAGGCATCCAGACATAGACAATTTTACAACATAAAAAATAAGAAACAAAGAGGAAAAGTAGAAAAGCAGATTAGTAATTCAGAAGTTAAAGAAACAGAAACTGAGGTTATGGATTACCTGAGAAGTGAAGGAGTTAGTGTAGAAACCTTAACTCAGATAACATTGCAGCAGGATAGAGCAATATACACCCAAATTAAGGAGAAATCAGTGGAGTAGGCAGCATCTGATCAGTAGCCATATGAAGATACTTTGCAGCCTTCCACAGGAAACCAGTACAAACGTTCAGCTGGAGTTGGACAGAAAGGGAAAGAACAGGAAACTGTTGCAACTCTAATGCAATGTTGTGGAGTGATAGGCCAGTGAGTTCCCATATGAAAGAGCACTGGATGACACAGGATGAAACTGAAAAGAATGCGACACAAGCAGACGCTCTGGAACTTTCTATAGAATGCCCACAAGAAATGCAGAACAAAGAATGTGTCCTCAGTTTAGATGAAAACGATCTAAGAGAAGAGTTGCTTGACTTAATAAAGATGGACAGACATATTAAGATCAATGAAAGAAATAAGACTACAGAAAGTCAATAAAACCCAAAAGTTAGAAGTTTGCTAAAACAAATGAACACAGTAATTAGGAGGACGGTCCATAGAGATTCATGCGATATAGCAGAAGTAAATAGGATATATTACTATGCAACTAAATTAATAACAGATAGTCTTACTATAAGAACACAGGGCAGTAAGGGAAAGGAAGGGCTGAAATCGAATGCCATCATGGAATTATTGAATAGAGAAAACTATAAAGCAATTAAGACAAGAAGTGTCACTATTAAAAAGGGTATAGAAGAGGGAAGAGATCAGCAGAAATACTTGGAAAGATAAAAGATAGATGTGATAAAAGCAACAAGCAGTATTATAACAGATCAGGATCTATCGTGCACTATTGCAAATAATAAACTAAAAATATCAGCACAGGCAGAAAAAATTAGAGAATATGTAAATAAATATAAAGGAAAAGTACAAAATAAGCAATTTATTGATGACCTAAAACAGTTTTATAGAGAACTGGGAAACAAGGCAAAAGGAATTGAAACACCACCACCAAAAAAAAAAGAAGAAACAGATACATTTTAGAAAAATATATATGAAGACCCTGTGTAACATAACAAAGATGCTAAATGGATATTAGATGTAAAAGAAAGAATAAGAAGTTCAGATGTACGGGATATGAAATGGGATGAAGTAACGGCCATAGAGATTGAAACAAAGTTTAGAAAAGTTTCTAACTGGAAAACCCCAGGCCCAGATGCAGTACCTAACTTCTGGCTAAAAGTATTAACATATTTGCATGAAGATTTAGCCATGAGTAAGAACTATTTATATGCACACCCTAAACAGAAACCAGCATGGTTAACAACAGGAAAAAACAGTTCTCCTACTTGAGAGCAAACCTGTAGGCTATCCTAAAAAGTACAGAGCAATAACTTGCCTTGATGGCACAGTGGTGTAGCGGTTAGCACTGCCGCCTCACAGCAAGAGGATCTCCAGTTCAGTTCTCGGCTGGGTACCTTCTGTGTGGAGTCTGCATGTCCGCCTGTGTTTGTGTGGATTTCCTCCAGGTGCTCCGGTTTCCCCACATATTTCAAAGACATGCAGTAGGTAGATTGGACTCTCTAAATTGGCCCCAGGTATGAGTGTGTGCGTGTGTGTGTGTGTGTGGTGCACCCTCTGAGGAGGGTTGGGCCTTGAACTAGCAACCCAATCCCATAAAACCCGTACCTGCTACGGAAATGAGTGCTTGTTGCCTGATGTGCTAAATGCACAGGAGCAAATCCAGGAGGATCCAGGAATAACTTGCCTTCCAATGACGTATAAACTATACACTGGAATTGATGCCGACAGAGTTTATGGTCATTTAGAAGAAAACTCAATCATGGCAACAGAACAAAAGGGTAATAAAAGAAAGTCATATGGAACAAAGGATCATTTGTTGTTAAATAAAGTCATAATGGAGAACTGTAAAAAGGGGAAGAATCTAAGTATGGCATAGACAGACTACAAAAAAAAAAAACATTTGACAGCATCCCACATTCATGGATAAAAGAGTGCTTAAAATTGTATAAGATACACCCTACAAAGATTGATTACATTACAGTGACCATGAAACAGTGGCAAAACACTTTGCGGTTAAACTATGATAAAGGACAAATTATTATTCCAGGGATAAAAATTCAAAGAGGGGATATTCCAGGGTGACCCTCTGTCACCACTGCTCTTTTGTCCTGCCCATAACCCATTAAACTGTCTGCTTAACAGATTAGGTTATGGCTACAATTTGACTCCCAGAAAAAAAAAACAAGTGTAGAGACTTCTCATCTTTTATTTAGATTATTTAAAACTGTATAGTTCATCAGATGAGGAACTGAAAGCACAACTGCAAGTGGTCAAAACTTTTTCAGATGATATAAATGTCATTTGGTCTTGATAAATGTGCAAAAGCAGCCTTCAAAGCAGGAAAGTTGTAGCAACAAAAAAACATCAGTTTGGGGCAAGAATGTGATATAAAAGTACCTGAGCAAGAGGGAGTATATAAATATTTGGGAATTGATGAAGGATCAACAATAAAAAATGAACAAATGCAAATAAAACTTACTAAGGAATATTTTAGAAGACTTAAATTTATACTGAAAACACTGTTGACATCTAGGAACAAAGTCCAAGCTATAAACCAATTTGCTCTTCCTGTCCTAACTTACAGTTTTGGAGTGACTTGACTGGTCCCAAAACGTGTTGGATTGGTTGGACAGAAAAACAAGAACAATGCTTCATGCTCATCAAATTATTTATAAAAATCAGTGCATACGAAGTTTCTCCATTCTGAAGGAGGTATGGGCCCCCTCAAAATTGATTGCATGTACAGATCTGCAATCATGGGACTGCATACATATCATCTGACCTCACAAGACCCAAATGCAGTGAAAGTTTTGAAACACAAAGAGAATAAGGTCTAAGATGACTTCCCTGCTTATTAGCAGAGGCATATCGGCATCAAGCAGGAATGGATATCAAACCAGAAGTAGATAAAAAAAAGCAGCAACTGAATATAAGGTGATGAGATGAGAAGGCAAGAAATGTAGAAGATGCTTAAAGTACAGTTTTGTACCTACCATAAATGTAGATGTTCGAAGATCCACATTGCTGCAGTCCTTACATATGGGTAGTCCGCTGTCCTCGGTCGGCCCGAATACCAAAGTATTAGGCTGACGTCGGTCAAGGCACTTAAAACTGACATCAGGACGTCAGGGTACAAAAGCGCATGACCGACGTCATTTCCTCAGTCTTTTCTTGCCCCAGATGTCAGAAGGCCCTAACAAGAAAGGCCACAGCCAAAAACCAGCAAAAACTAACCAACCACCCGTGCACTAACCATATTTACACTATGTACAACACAAACCACACCACCACCTTCAACAACAGAGGGGAAGGAGGGAGGGTAAATTGGACTGCAGCAATGTGGATCTTCGAACATCTACATTTATGGTAGGTACAAAACTGTACTATGTTCTTCATCTCACATTGCTGCAGTCCTTACATATGGGTAGAATCCCAAAGCAGAGGTAAGGGAGGATGGCAAAACTATAAAGCATTAGGAGCTGCCAACATGCCCTGTAAAATTGCAGTGGCAAATCCAGCCCTAGATTTAGAGTAAAGAGGAAGGTGGTAATGCTTAGAGAAAGTATGCACTGAACTCCAAGTAGCTGCTTCCAAAATATCTTTAGTAGCCACCCCTTAAAAAGCTGTAGAAGTGGCAGTAGCCCTAGTGGAATGAGGCCTAATCCCAGCTGGAATCTCCTTACCATGATGGGAATAACAGAAAGCAATACAAAAACCAATCCACTTAGAAATAGTTTGTTTTGAAACAGGTTTGCCCTGAGAACCCAAAGCAAAAGAAACAAACAACTGCTGAGACTGCCTGAACCCTTTAGTTCTGCTCAAATAATATCGCAACTGTCTGTGTATATACAAAGTGTGCAAAATCCTTTCCCCTTTATTTTGGGGGTTTGCATAAAAAGTAGGCAAATGAATAGTTTGGTTTAAGGCCACACTAGAAACCACTTTAGGCATAAAAGAAGGGTTAGTACGCAAAGACACCCCATCCTTGTGGAAAATTAAGAAAGGCTCAACTGATGAAAGGAGTAAGGCGGTTGGAACACAATGAGAGAGTCCGGTAATTTCACAAGTGAAATTACCGGACTCTCTCATTGTGTTCCAACCGCCTTACTCCTTTCATCAGTTCGTAAGAAAGGCTCAACTGCCATAAGGGCCTGTAATTCAGAAACCCTTCTCGCAGAGGTAATGGCCAACAAAAAAAAACAGTCTTCCATGATAAATATTTCAACTCTGCCGATGCTGCAGGCTCCAAAGGTTGTAGAGTGAGTTTCTCCAACACAAAATTGAGATCCCAAGCAGGAGTAGGAGCTCTACGTGGGGGTCTTATATTCTTTGCCCCTCTAAGGAATTGCTTAAACAAAGGCTGAGAAAATAATGGTGGGTCACAGTCATAGTGAGCAGAAATTGCTGCAGCATGAACCTTTATAGAGGAGAAGGACAAACCTTTGTCCAATAACTCAGTAAGGTATTGAAGCGCAACACTTACATTAGGTTTAGAAACATCAAAGTCCTTTGCTGTACTCCAAAATAAAAATCTCCTCCATTTATCTGCGTAAACTTTCCTTGTACTAGGCCTTCTGGCCTCCAAAATAACATTCAAAACTTGTTGTGGAAGCTGAGACCCTCCAGGGTTTAAAACAGAATATGCCAGGCTGTCAGATGTAGAGAATGAAGTTTGACATTGAGTAAATGACTGTTCTCCTGAGACAGCAGGTGAGGAATCGAAGGCAAAGGCCATGGAGGCTCCTGTACCAGACTTCTCAGTAATGGGTACCAGTGCTGTCGAGGCCAATCTGGAGCTATTAAAATCATGTTTGGCTTGTCCTGTCTGACCTTCAGCAGTACCTTTGGGAGGAGAGGCAGAGGTGGAAAGGCATACACGTGAAGATTGCTCCAATTGAATGAGAGAGCATCCACTTTCCAAGCTGTGGGATGAAACCTTTTGTGCAAAACTTTGGCAGCTGGTAATTTAGTGGAGAAGCGAACAGATCTATGTCTGGAGTTCCCCATAACACTGTCAATCTCTGAAATACATGAGGATCCAATTTCCACTCGTGGGGATCCATAATTTGTCTGCTCAACACATCTGCTAAGGAGTTCTGTGCTCCTGGCAGAAACCTTGCCTGAAGATTTAGCTGTAAACTGAGAGCAGTCTCCCACAAAATCATTGCTTGTCTGCATAGAGGATAAGAATGCGTTCCCCCTTGCTTGTTGATGTACCACAGGACAGTTGTGTTGTCTGTTTGAATCAACACCTGCCCTGGAAGAAGTAAATCCTTGAAAGCTATCAATGCAAATTGGACTGCTAACATCTCCTTCAAGTTGATATGTAGATGTTGAAGTCTGGCAGGCCACGTGTCTTGTACCCATTTTCCATTTAGATGAGCTCCCCAAGCTTTGTCTGAGGCATCTGTCGTTAAAATCTGACTCGCCTCTGGCCGGGTCACAGAGAGTCCCTTGTTTAGGTGACATTCCTGAGCCCACCACAAAAATTCCTTTTGAATGCAAGGTATTATCTGAATGACAGTGTCCAAATCTTGGCAGTGCTGTGTCCATACATTCTTGAGATACCATTGTAGCTTCCTCATATGCAGTTTGGCATTGGGAAGTACCAGAATACAAGATGCCATGAACCCCAAGGCTTGAAGGACTGTCCTTGCAGTCAGCCTGGACTGACGAGACAACTGGTGGAAGTAAAGAGAAAGATTCTTTTGTTTGTCCGGGGTCAAAAAGGCCATCTGGGATGCTGTATTCAGTCTCACACCCAGAAAGCACATGTCCTGAGAGGGTACTAGACTGGACTTTATTTCGTTCACAGAATACCTTAGGCATCTTAACACTGCCATCACATACTGTAAATGAAGAAGAAGTTCGTCCTTTTCTCGGGCCAGAATCAGGCAATCGTCCAAATAAGGATAGAGCTGTATTCCTCTTAGCCTGAAGAAAGCTACCACTGGAGCCAGAACCTTCGTGAACACTCTGGGCACAGTAGATAAGCCAAAGGGCAATGCAGAGAACTGATAATGTGAAGTCCCAGCCCGAAAACGCAGATACTTCCTGCAACTGGGCCTGATAGGAACATGAAGGTAAGCCTCCTTGAGATCCAGAGTCACCATCCAGTGATCTTTGCCCAGCAGAGGTAAAAGCTGTTGTAACGTCAACATTTTGAACTTGGGAATGTCCAGATATGTGTTGAGGATAGATAAATCCAAAATTGGTCTCCACGTGTTTCCTTTCTTTGGTACTAGAAACAGGCGAGAATAAAATCCTAGGCCCACTTCTGGCAGAGGGACCGGTTGTATGGCTCCTATTTGAAGTAGTAGAGAAATTTGTTTGAGCCTCTAGTCTTTGCTGAGGAGGAACGTCCGGCATGCCTTTGAAAGGAGGCAAGGTATGGAAATAAAACTTGTAACCCTGGTGTATGATATCCAATACCCATTTGTCTTGGGTAATCAACATCCAATTTTCCTTGAAGAGTGCTAACCTTCCCCAAAGGTGCTGCCAGGCAAGAAGGATCTGGCAGCTGAAAAGTAGGTCATTGGGCCTGTTTACGAAAGGACTGGCCCCTGCCCTCACCCGAAGATTGTGCAGGTGAACTCCCTGTTCTAGGCCTGAAAGAACTCTGAGCTCTGCCCCTACCACGTCTAGATCTACCCCTAGACTGAGAATCATAAGAAGGATACGTCCACCCCTTAGCAGGCCAATTCCTACTAAACTTCGGAGGCTGAACTTGCAAAAATCTTTAACAGCCTGCATAGACTTAGCCTTGTCTTCCATTTTCTTCAAGACTGACTCCACAGGTGAACCAAACAACACATCAGACTGCAAAGGAGCATCCAAAATCCTTGTCTTAACATGGTCAGATAAATTCTGATCCTTCAGCCAGGCGTGCCTGCGAAGAACTGAGCCAGTGGCAGCCACCCTAGACGAGGCCTGCACAGCATCAAAACCACACTGTAATGAATGCTTACCCACCTGTTCAGAGACATGCACCAAATCTTGTAATTCTTTACACTCAATGCCTTCCGCCAGAGCATCCACCTTAGACTTCAATTGAGAAAGAAGAAAGTTTTGATATTTCAACATATGAAACTGGCAATTCAAAGCCCTCATAGCTAAGGTAGAAGATGTATAGACCTTCTTTCCCCATCTATCCAAAGCTCTGGCTTCTTTATCTAGAGGAACCGGATTTTTACAACAGAGGCCTTGACACCCTTAGGTCCCTGACTAATAGTTTCTGGGTCCGCCCTAGGACTCTTATAAAGATATTTATGAGCCTCAGGCACCCTGTAATACCTATCCGATTTAACAGGAGCAGGAGGCAGAGAATCAGGATTAAGTGAAGCCTCTGCAAACACATCTTCCACAACATCCAGAACAGGGGGTATAGCCAAGGGCCTATGCTGGGGTAACAGCAAAACTCCTAAGCCTTTTCCTAGAATCAGAGAAGTCCTGACCTTCCCACTTAAAATGTTCCCTCATAGAATGAAGTGTCTCTGAAAAAGAAAAATCCTCTGGAGGAGAAGCAGAAGGAGTGGAATCATCTGCAACAGAATCAGAATAAGGAGAGTACTCCTGCAAGTCTTCAGCTGAAAACTCAGAAACATCCGAAGCCTGCTCAAAACTTCCCAACTCTGGCTCCACCCTAGGCCTCTTATCAGGAGGGGGCAAAGAACCTCTAATCAGAGTAATCAAATCTTCTGCCATTTTAAGCATGTGCTTCTTAGGCACAGACCCTGCTGAACTAGGAGTGAGACCAACAGAAGCTAAAACTGGCCTGCCTCTGGGAGAAGCCTTGGAAACAGAAGGAGAAGGCCTAACCACCCTAGGAAGGGAGGGGATTACAGTAACTTGACAAGCCCCTTCAGCCTGACCTGCCTCCTGAGAGACCACCTCCTGCAAAATCAAAGTCTCCCCCTGAGACTCCAGAGAAGTCTCCGTCGGAACCACCGGTTCCACTGAAGCCTCTAAAGAACCGGCGTCCGGAAAGGACGACTCATCTTGCCTGGGTTTAACTGCTTTGTCTTTGCGCTTCTTCGCAGAAGCGGGCGCCGGAGAATCCGACGGCATATTATAATTGCACCGCTTCCCAAAGACCAGCCTAGCACAATCTAACCTTCGCTTAATAGTGCGTTTATTGAACCTAGCACAAAAGCGACACCCAACAACGTCGTGCTCAGGCCCCAAACAAGGAATACACAAAGAATGATAATCCCTATGCGGTATCTGTTTCCCACAAGAAATACAGTTATTCACTTTTTCTGACATCCGGTAAAACACTGAGGCAAGAAAAAAACAAAATATTCCCTAACGGGGTACTTAGCCAACTTGGATTCGGTCTGAAACTCCGAATTCGAAAAATTTCAGAACGCCGAACGGCACTTGCAACGCTGCTTCTGCATCGGACCATGCAGCAAAAAAGACTGGGGAAATGACGTCGGTCATGCGCTTTTGTACCCTGACGTCCTGATGTCAGTTTTAAGCGCCTTGACCGACGTCAGCCTAATACTTTGGTATTCGGGCCGACCGAGGACAGCGGACTACCCATATGTAAGGACTGCAGCAATGTGAGATGAAGAACATATATAGTTGCCAGTACAGCAAACTCTTGGAACAACCTCATGTTTATTAGGATCAAATGCAGGAATGGTTAAGGAGAGGTGAATTTAAACCAAAAGATGAAAGGTTAACATTAGCAGCTCAAGATAGTAGACTATGTACACATTGGTTTACAAAGTCCAATGAACATGTGGGAGAAACAGATAAATGTAGGTTTTGTAAAACAGAATTGGAAACTGTTAAAACATCTTGTTGCTGGTTGTGATATACTAATGGCACAAGGGCTGCATACTGAAAGGCTTAATAATGTGGCAAGACTGTTGCACTGGGGTCGTGCAAACTTTACGGTACTAAAGTGGCTAAAAAACACTGGAAACACGAGACACAAAGCATTATACAAAATGATGAAGTTTATATCACATGGGATCACCCATTACTAACAGTTCAAAAAACAGATGCGAGAAAATCAGATATAGTAGTCCATGAAAAGAAGACAAAAGTAGCATTGATCGCTGAAACTGCTACACCCAGTGTCTATAGTGTCTTATGTACAGAGAGACACAGAGTCATAAAATACAAGGATTTGCAGGCAGAAATAAGGGCAATGTGGAAGAAGGATACCCAGATAACTCCAGTAGTAGTAGTAGTAGGTGCAACAGGTCTTATAAAAAGGAATTTATAATCGTACTTAGATATGTTACAGATACATGTAATGCCATATGAAGTGCAGGAGGAGTCATTACTGGACACATTGCAGGTGCTGCGAACATCATGTCTGGCTAACATCAAAGATTGAAAGAATACTAATTTCATGAACTTAATTCATACTTCGAATTAGGAATGGAGTCCATTCCTGTCATGGTATTAGAAACCCAAAAGACTTGCAGAAATTTAAAAAGTCAGAATAAAATAACAAAGAACTCAAGGAATTGAAACATACAATCTTTTACAATTTTATGATAAAGTCTCTAAATCTGAGTATAACAAAATTATCCATAATGTTGATACTGTAGAGAGTTATACAAAAATGTTCTACTTGCATCTGGACAAATGTATTAAATTGGCAGTCCTAACTAGATCCAAGCAATTGGGGAGGTCTAAAAGCAAACCAATGTGGTGGTCCTTACGCATTAGTAAACTATGTAATAAAAGGAAAAAAAACTTCCAAACCTGTACAGCTGAACATATGACTTCCAAATTAAAGAGAAAGTACAGTTGTGCAAGTAAACTTACCAAAAACGTAGATGGTCAAATGATCACTGCTGCAATAGCCTAAGCTATACGGGATTTATCCTGCACAAGACTCAATAGCCAGCTTTCAAAGTTTCATGTCATCTTTAATGTGCCCAAACCATTTGTCAACTCAAACTGAGCTGACTAAAAGTCAGGTTTGGGCACCAAGCCCTTTGGAGATTTCATGCCAAAACAGAGAAGGAGGCTAAAGCCCTAAGAGGACAATGCTATGAACAGAAAAAATACAAGTCCACAACCTGGAAAAAAATACAGAAAAAACAAGGGGGATTGAGGAATGGAGTGGCCAGTGCAACAGTGATCATTCAAAAATTTACCATTATAGTAAGTGTACTTAATGTTCGTCCTTACGATCACTGTTGCACTGCAGTGACCTAATCTATATGGATACATTACTGTAACTTAGAAGAACTGGGAGAAGAGAAGGGTCAGGCAGCTCCCGCAGAATGGTCCTAACAAAGCCTCTCCTAGACCTGGAGAAGGAATCTGGTTTATATTGCTTTGTAAAAGTATGCACAGAGGAACAAGTTGCTGCTTCTAGAATACTTGGAATCCAAACTTTCAAAAAAAGCTTTAGATGAAGCCAAGGCTCTGGCAGAGTGAGCCTTGACCTTGCCTAGAACAGTTTTGTTGTGTGAATAATAAAAGGTAAAAGCCTGAGACGACTATTTGGAAATGGTCTATTTGGACACAGATTACCCTTTCTTCATACCTTCACAAGAAATGAACAACTGATCACAGCTTTTGAAATATTTTTTTTTCTGTCAAGCTAGTACCAGAGTTATAAGTGGACATTCAAGGTATGAGGTATCTTTTTCATCTCATTTTTTTTGCGCTGAAAAGAAGACAATGAAATAGACAGACTGGCTTAAGGTAAATGCAAATACCACTTTTGGTATAAAAGAAGGATTAGTTCTCAAAAGAAACCCTATCTTTGTGGAAAAAGAAATAAGGATGCCTAACCATAGCAATCTGCAACTCGGAAACTGTTCTTGCAGAGGTCAGATTAATGAGGGATCCTGTAATTCATTAACTATTTGAGTCCCAAAACACGGATACTCAATGGCTGAAAGAATGGACTTACAAATGCTAAATGTGAGATGCCATTTATCAGAATATTTCTTTTTCTTCAAAGTATGGCGATCTTGGAATTGGTATATATAAATTTGGGGGGGGGGGGGTTGCCTGCAAAAATAATTTTTAAGGAGAAGAGTGATTTTTTGAGAATCGCTCTTCTCTGGGTTTTCTGTTTTTTCTGGGGGAGGTTGGGATTCAGCATTTTGAGTGCTGGCATTTCAATAGGGAACCCTATTTTCCATGTGAAGAACCTCAAATCAGCCTGATTATTTGGGTCAAATATACCAAGTGCAGGATTCAGTAAACTCCATGTAGGCTCTGTGTACAGCCTACACAGATTGTATCCATGTACACAGCCATGATGTGCTCTCGGCAACGCGCAAAACATATTAATGATGCACTGCATGCCTACGTGAGGTTTTGCGGTGCATCCCACTAGTGTTGGCAGTGAAACCTCGTAGAACAACAGGGACAATGAATCCGTGTACAGGAGAGCACCGACAGTCCACCCCCCATACCTCCCAACCTTTTAAAGCAAGAAATCTGTACAAAGCCACTAAATAAAGTACAGCAAATGCCGGCAAACAGTGACATCATGCCCTTATAAACATCTAGTATTTAGTGCCGTCTACCTCAAATGATTGTTACAAAACCAAAACTTTTATGAGGAACACCGCAAAAATACCAGCCAAAACCCTGGAAAAACTATCAGAACTAGTTATACTTGTATAGTTTGGCTTTCCTGCTAATTTTTAAAAAATTTATGCCATGTTTGCATGATGCTCTGTGGCGTATGGCTTAGCTTACCCCATTTGCGCAACAGGACCACCCCATGTATCAGAAATGACCCGGATATCCCAAAATGGAAACTGGATACTTTCACTTACTATTACTCAGCATTGCTGGGCTTCTCGCAAAGCTGGTAAGTAAGGCTGCGCTACACACATACCATCAATTTAAGAATGAAAACTAAAAATACGTGACTACAGGTAACAAACCCTGTGGTGACATGTGTAAAGGGTTGGACTGGAGTGCAGATGGTTCTGGGTTCTAGTCCTGGGTAAGCAAACTTTATTTATACTGTTGTGACATTGCAAATAAAGTGTTACTGTAATGAAATGACCATGGAATAGAATTGGTTGTAAGTTATTTTTGGATGCATTTAAAAAAGTTGCATGCCACTTAGCATTGCGCGAACCAATGCACTTGTTTTACCGTGTTTGCGCGATGGTAAATAGTGCACAGCTTTTCCGAAAGTATTATAATGTAGATCATAATGTGTCATAATGTAGACAGTGCGTACTTTCAGTAAGTGCAATTGGAGGGAACACATATTTAAAGGTGAATCGGCAGGAATTGTACTTTAGACATTTTGAGCTTGACCTTGTGCAGCTATGTCAAGTATTGGAGAGGTGTGCATTTCAGACCACAGCACTGGAGTGTCCAGGAGTCCAAGGTCTTTACTGGGCTCCTGGTTAAGGAACATGGTCCATGGCTGACGGAGGAGAACTATACCAGCTCACAATATAAATCTGAAGCCTGGGATAATTTGGCAAGGGCCCTTACCAGTGTGACCAGTATCCCCTGCACTGGAGAACAAGTTTGTAAACACTATGACAGCCTCTGCCACAGGTAAAGGGATACCCTTAATTACTGGATTAGGGATTGTTGTCAGGAAACACCCCAGAGATGTGTATGTATGCTTTATATTTAGTACTTGCAAACATTCCAGCTGAATATAGTAGAAACTAGTATTCACAATGCTTTTTTCTTTTTTCCACAGCTGCAAAAAAGAGGGCCTCAAATGTGAGGTCCCATGTGAGTTGATTGGCCAGGATGTGAAAAGCATGTGGTAAATAAGCATAATTATATAAAGTACTGTTTATGCAGCCTTAACATTGATAGATGGATTAGTTGCTATATCATACAGTTGTATAAACTTGTGAATGCATATCTGAACTGTAAAAGCAAGTATGCATGCATTTCTCTGTAGCAGACCTTTTAACTATACTTATTTCTACTGTATACCCACATTTAAGAATCACTTTTTTGGTTTGTTCATTGTGGGATTCATGGTTGTCTGGCAATAAATTTATAGTGAAGTCAATAAACAATGAGTGTCAAATGTATGTTAACACAAATCCTGTGCAACTATCCATGAGTGTAACAGCAGAGGGGGGATTATAATTATATCCATGGAGACGCTCCTGAGGTATAATTCTGAATTCTACCACAGAGTACGATTGTTGAACTTAGTCTCCCAAGCAGGTATTTTTCTCAGAGGCTGAGTTCTGTAAAGTAATGTAAATACCTCACCTAAGCGCCCCTGCATCCTAGCAATTGATATAACAGCTCCTTTAAGGCGCTATAAAGCTTTTTATATTCCACGTGTTTGCCTATACTCATATCCTCATGGGGTTATAATGCTAACTTATTCTTTAGTCTCCATTTAGTTCCCCATGTAGAGTCGCTACTTGGTTTACACCTTGATGCTGTTTTTAATTGTCTACACTGTCCTAGATGCCCGATTGTCACATAATCTAAAGATATCAGGAAACGCTATTAGCTTTATATCTGTAAGATATTGGTGTCAGTATTTTATTAAATTTTGAACTTCCCGGGTGAGAATACAACTTCCTTTGTCTCATACATTAGTGTGTGAACAGAAGCCCTGGCACTCTCAGTTGTAGACTGTAGATTTATTAGCTTGTTTCCTCACCTGTAACACACCTCTATCTGGGATCTCTTATACAGAACTAAGCAGACTCCTACTCTAGATAGGTTGCTTCTTTTCTTACCAATTTCAATGCCATACATCTGTATAACATGGTGCTGGATTCCCTAAGATGTCTTACTGTTGTTTGTACCCTGTTGTGATCTGTGTTTAGCAAAGCATATTCATACCCCCTGATTTATGTCTAATTGTCATATGCACACACAGTTTGTTGTCTGTAGTTTAATGTTGGTTTAATGCAAAACTACTTCTTAAAGCAATAGCTATATCTCATGTTTGTATAATCTTGGCGAAATGTTAATCTCTGCAAAGCTGCTATCAGATGGATTATTGCCTTAATCATACATGACTAGAGTTGAACTAGTGACTGCAGCCATGAGAAGGTTTAGACCACCCTTTTGTCTTCACTTGTATTTAGACAGATTTATTTCCTGCCGAATACTGATTACTATATTCAAAACATTGTATGATTTTAACTGTTTTTTTTTTTTACTCTCTACTGTTTGGACTACTGGCTTGGTGCATCTAAAGGCCTATGTAAATTTGAGTTGCTATCTACTGTTCACTGTATATTACTTAACTAAACCCTTATGGTTATGTGTGACCTATATCTCTCCTACCTATCAGTGATGACTTGCATTTGATGAATATGTTATTGTGTACCTTGTTACTGTGTAGTTTAGTTTATAAATGTTCTACTATCTGCTTTTCATATACTGTTTTTTATACTAAAGTTACTTCTTTTCTCCCTTTTCTCCTGATCCTGTTTGTTTCCCTCCATCTTTACCAACAAGTACTCAGTTCTCTGTGTCCATATCCTGTCCAGGAACCGACTCCTCCTGCCTGACAGATAGGGATACATTGAAACCTGCTGTTACATCTCAGGGTCTCCCACCCGTGGTCCCAAAGGTTTAAAGAAGCAAGCATCTCAGGATCTCCCACCCTTGTTCCCAAAAGTTTAAAGAAGCAAGAAAGTATGTGGTTTTCTTAAACAAGTAATCTCCGTGGTATCCCCGAAGTCTCAAAACAACCCACTAAAGTGTGGTGGGTCTAAAAACAAACAATTACAACAAAGCATAGATAAGAAGAGACTACCCTGGGGACTTAGATTGAACAAAAGACCAATGTGGAAAAATATGGATGATTCACTTTCTAAGGAATGGGAAGATATTTTAGAGGATGCCAGCTACAAACATATTCGTCTGCTAGTAAGGAACAACCTTAGTGTGCAGGAAGCTACAAAGGCTGACATCACATCTTTAAAAATCAACATTTGAAAATGAGAACCACAAAAACCTAAATGCTAAATTTGAGCTACTTAAAGAAAGAGTGAAAGGATATGAGCAGTCCATTAAAGAAAGAAAGATTAATAAAATGAAACGAGATCAACTGGACAAAGATGATCCTGGGAGACTTACTAGGAGCTACAATAATAATATCAACAACAACAGGAGAACCAACAGACAAGGTTTTAGTTATTTCAGGGGATATAAGGGAAAATATAACCATGCCAGCAGACCTCGACAGGATTTTCCCAGGGGAGATCCTCGCACAAAACCAGACAGGGGCACAATACAGGACCACCAGGAGACTGCCCCTCCAACATCTCATTCCCCCACAATCATCCCAATCCCCTTTGGCTATCAACACTCCGCAGAAGCCTTTGACATCACAGAAGGATCAGGACAGGAACATAAGCCACAGCGGCAACCAGAATCGACAGAGAGTTCTACAGGACGAATTACAGGACTACCAGGACAACTGGGACCACAGACAATCCAGCTATCAGGAGCAGCAGCACCATCACAGAGACCAGTTTCTTCAGGAAGACCAATATCGACAGCACATACATCAACCACCACGTCAATACCAAAGCCAGCACAAGTACCAGAGCAAGGACGACCACCACCAGAGCCCCAGAGCTTGTCCCTCTTACCAGGTCCCCCCATACCACAGCCACAGCGAGGAATACTACTACAACCCACCGAGATTCCAGAAAGCAGAGGAGGAATTCCAGAGGTCTCATACTCTATCCACAAACTCCCAGGGTGACAGGAAAACCAAACAGTGGACAGGGGTGAGGGAAATACAATACCTGGGCAATCCCGACTGGAACCCCCGACTACAACTCAGGTCCCAGGCTCAGACAGAGGAAACAGCCACAATAACAGGTACAATAACAACAACAACAGGTACCACAATAACAGGTGCTCCACTTATCTGGAACCACTCTGTTAAAGCACTGACTTGAAGAGAAAAAAGTGTGTTGTCCAAAGGACTTACTTTTGTACCAACCTGCAGGAGTGAGGTTGCTCAAGTACTGAAAGACCTTAAAATGTTTGTGAGGAAGCTCAACTTAAGGGTACAGTTTCATGGCAAAAGTAATGACACTGAAAATAAGCCTATTGATGAAACTATAAAAAGACCTAGCAGCTATTGTCCACCACTACATCAAACACTAGCTGCTTTCGAAGTGAAATGTGAGATGGATATCAGGAAACTTCTTAAAAAACTTCCAAAGAAAAAACATTATAACTTAACACAGGGAGAAAGAAAAGGATTGCTTGAGCTAGGCAATGATAAATCCAGGCGTGTAATGAAGGTAGACAAGGGAGGAGGTATACTTGTGACTGATACCACTAGCTACAACCAAAAGATAGAGAACATGCTGGAGGATAACATATTTTATGTGCTATTTGCCATGGATGACATAAAAAGAGCATATGATTTATGGAACATTAATCTCACCACATTATGGGAAGAAAAACTTATCACTGAAAATCTTTATAATTATTTATGGAGCCAATGCCCACGTTTACCTTACTTTTTTGGAATACCAAAGCCACACAAGAACAGAGAAGACCCACCTTATAGACCGGTGGTAGCAAGTGGATGTTCCCTTACTGAAGCCACAGCCATTTACCTTGATTACTTGCTGAAACCTCTAGCAGAAAAGAATAAGTCATACATAAGAGATTCAATGGATCTTTTGAAGAAAATAAAAAACATTACAGTGGAAGCTGACAGTATTTTGGTAACTATTGATGTGGAATCCTTGTACACAGTGCTCCCTCACAATTACTGTATAACAGCAGCTATGGAGTCTTTTAAGAAACATAATCAGGGTACACAGGCACAACTGCAAAAGTTAAGCAAGCTCATTAATCTTGTACTGGACTTCAATTTCTTAACTTTCAATGGCGAACACTACAAACAAAAAACTGGTATAGCAATGGGGGCTGCCATGACTCCCAGCATAGCTAACATAGCAATGGGCAAATGGGAGGAGGACTTTCTGTTAAATAACACAGACTACATGCAGCATATCACATGCTATTTACGTTTTATTGACAATGTCTTTATTGTGTGGGAAGGTGACACCTTGCAGCTTGGAGATTTTATCACTTACCTCAATCAAACCCCCTTCCTGAAGTTTACCTCTTCCCATAGCTGTACTTCAACCACTTTCTTAGATATGCAGATTTCCAAGGACACCAACAATAACAGAATCACCACTGATCTATTCAGCAAACCAACGAGGGTTAACTTATTACTCCATAGTAAAAGTCTACATCCTACAAAAACCAAGTATAATGTAGTGAAATCCCAAGGCTATAGATTAGCTCAAATTACCACAGAGATGGAACCATTTTATGAAACTTGAACAACTTAGAGAACGATTTTCTAGTGAGAGGCTATGAAAGTCAGATGTTAAAAAACATCCTGGAACCCATTATAGAACTGAAAAGGACTGAAACACCTTCACTCAACCTCCCCAGTAGAAAAATGTTAAGTAATCCCACAGAGAATAACAAATGCAAAAATAGCTGCATCCTGACATACACTTTGGATTATCACAGTATCAAAAATATTATTGAAGAAAACTGGGACATTGTCACAGGAAACCCTTTTCTGATTAACATCTTAGGTGAAGCCCCATCATTTGTTTATAGGAAGGCCAGGAATATTAGTTTTGTTGAATTTAAACCTAGACCATGTGAGAAAAGCACTAAAAGATGTGAAACTAATTGTACATTTTGTATATTTATACAGCAAGGTGATAGTTTTTATTGCCCTTATTTAAAGATCATCATTAAAACCAGTGCAGGGGGTGACTGTAACACTAAAAAAGTAATTTACAGGGCACAGTGCAATGAATGTGATACATTCTATGTGGGCAAGACTGTAAATAAACTCAAGCGAAGGATTTCATGTCATCTGTCAGAAATCCGCTCTGGATGTAAAAATAATGCACTAGCCAAACACCTTTCTCTTCATAAAAGACACACAGGTTTTAAGTTCCAGATCCTGGATCGCATAGACATGGGTGATCTTGAAGGAGACATCCCGAATATTCTGGAGAAACATGAATTCATGTGGCAATTAAAGCTGAACTCTTTTAGAAAGCCTGGACTAAACTGCTACTGTTCAATTAAAAGTGCACTGGAACTTAGAAAATTGCCACATTGTTTACATGACTAATTGTATTTTATTTTATTTTTTCTACAAATTGGTTTTAAATGCCATTTTAAATCATTTGAAATTTTAAGTGTATATTTTGTTTCCATCATCATACATATATTTTTTTTATTTTTTTTCTGGTTCTCTTTTTTCCACTTTATTCAAAATGATGGTAATAACAATACTAATTATACAATTATATAGGTTTTTAGGGTTCTTGTACACAGACCTGAAGAAGTCTAGAAGGACGAAAGCAATCTTTGTTAACAATAGGTTATGAAAATAGAAACTGATTTTTAAATGCAAAATGTATATGTATATATTTATATATAATTTTTGATCGCAAAATGAACTAAGGTTGATGTATTTCCATCCATGTAGTATATTGCCTTGTATAAAATCACAGAGTTAATAATCTACTTAATAATTTGGTTAAATAAGATGTACCATTAAAGTACATTAGGGCTATATATTATTATGACAGCTACTAGGGTAGGGCAGGACCAGCTCGAATGTCACACTGATGGGGGAAGGGATGTGAATTTAACATGTGTACCAATAACACTTTGTTTTACAGCACAATAAACCACTCCCATGCCTGATAAAAAGTATATATATATTTAGAAAGCTCGTGAGGAAATTATTACTCTATTTTTGTTTTACTTGGATCTCTTGTCTGTGTACTTAATAAAGGATTTTCGACTGGAAACAGACTGCCTGCCTTGCTTGGATTACTTTCGAATACTTAGTAATGCTGTAGAATTATATATTTTCTATTATTTTTTGACTTGACGAGTTTACGTTCGTTACTTCTACTACTATTGTCTGATCTAATTAATATAAAGTGATTAACTAGAAATATATGGACTGAAAATCTTCCACACAGAGAAGTTTCTTACAATGTTTTGGTTTTCTTAAACCTAACAATTTACTGAAGAGGTGTATATTTGTTAGGTAGTTGAAAGGACGCTTCTAAGATAGGACAGTCAGCAGCCTACCCATTAGCCTGTACACCCTTTTCGGACCTTTTAAAGCTCTTTCTATTTCTAGTCTCACCTTTTTATCCCTGGAACAGACCTCTCCCTCTTACTATCTTCTACTGTAATGTTGGTTTTGTCCACTAGGTGGCGCCCTTACCCGGTTCCACCTCCCTCTATCCCACTATCTCTTACCATAACATGACAAAATTTCCTTGATTTTTTAGTCTTGCTAGTATCTTAACTCACTCTTAATCCTCCTATACTACCTCAGCTTTTTAGCCAGCTATAAAACTCATTCATACTTTCTTAGTTCCATCTTCAGCCTTGTACCAGCTTCTATCCCCCTTCTCTATACATAGTATATTTTATGATCTTCCTGTCCTAATACTGTTTTTTATCCCACATTTTATCCTCTAATCCTCTACACTTAGCATCCAACTACCCTCATACTATCCTTTGTATTCTGTATGTTGGAATAAACTTTTCGTGTTACACAGCCGTGGAGTTGGGTGTTTGGTTTTGCACTGTTGGATTTCCTGTGGTTCACTTGCTGGACTTTGATGTACCCTCATACTATCCAACTTCCCACTGAGCCCAATCTTTCCTCTTACCTACAGCATTACTTACCTTTCTTAAAAGCTTCTTTCACTGATTGATTCTTCTCCTATTGCTTCTTCCTTCTCTTGTCTCTACCCGCTCCTTTCACCCTGCAGGCTCACTCCGCTCCCCTACCCTACCCCCAATTCCCACCCACCCCACAGGCCCTAGACTTATACCTCTTAGCCACATCCTCTTTCCAAAACCAACAAATCAAACTGATCTATCAAGCTAACCTTTTACACCACACCCTTCCTCCACATATCCAATCATTAGCTCAAACTTAAAGAAATATCACATACTCTTATATCTTTACTTCGCTTTTTGTCAGTACTACATATTTGTTAACTCCCATTACCGGACCAAGAATTATGCCCACATTAGCTAAATATACTCCTACCAAAACTCTTATCATTGCCACACTTATAATTGTTCTCACCTCATCTTATTTCTTAACCTCATTTACACATCTAGATTTTTCTCAGCTTCACTATCCTTATAAATAAACATCCATACAATCTCTCAGTGCCTCTCACCAGCATATAAATATAACTTCCATACCAAACTACCTTTTATCAAAGAAGCACAGACTAACCCATATTAAATATAATAATATAATAGCCAGGAAAGTTCAATATCTAATCAGTAATACACATAATCCTTTACTGAGACTGAAAAGGCTATCATTAGAAGATGGAGATATTCACCCTAATCCAGGTCCAGCCAATGTCCTTACCACTAACTCTCATACTCCACATCCCACTACCTCACTGTCCCCTACCAAACTTCCCAACTCACTCCTAGTTGCTCATCTCAATATCCGAAGCTTAAATAATAAAGTGGCCCACCTCCATGCTCTCCTGGATGTATACTCTTTTGACATCCTTTGCTTAACAGAAACATGGTTAAAACCTGGAACCCATGATAATGAAATCATACTTCCAGGCTATAATATACTGAGATGTGATCGCAACAAAAGAAAGGATGGGGGAGTAGCAATCCTTTTCAAAGAAGGCCTAGTAGTCACCTCTTCATCCTACAACCCTCCTTTGGAAAATAATGCTGAAATACTCATCTCTAAAATACAGATCAATTCTAACAAATCCATAAATATTATCTGTATCTATTTACCTCCTGGGAACAACATCACTACACTAGAGAATATACTTTGCTGGGTCACATCATCCTTCCCTCAAGAAACCATAATCCTTGGTGACTTTAATATTGATTGAAAAAGTATCAATACTGACCATCTCACTTCCCATATTAACCTTCATGGTTTCTCTCAAACCATTACCTCCCCCACTAGAATTAACAAACCAAATAAAAGAGAGACTACCTTAGATTGGATTCTTATAAACAACTTTCAACAAACTTATAAGGTAGGGACCTTACCCGATGATGTAAGTGACCACTCCCTGACCTATATAATCAGGGAAAATATTGATACTGCCCAACCCACAATATTTAGTTCAATTCAGAGCAACAAGAATTTTAACATACAGCTATTCCAAAATGAAATTACTGCTTGTAATTGGTCTCCCCTAAAAGCCCTACCACTTGAAGAGGCTGTCAAATACTTCAATCTAAATTCTTAACTATCCTAGACCACCATGCACCTAAGCGCACCATTAGAATTAGATCAAAACCAGCTCATTGGCTTTCTAAAGAAACCAGGCAAAAAAATCCTACTCAGAAACAAAACCTGGAATAGGTGGTGATGTACTAACTTATGGCAGATCAACAAGTATTTAAACAACTGAGAAATTTGACAAAAAAAGCAATACTCTCAGATAAAAAAAACTTCTACTATAAAATGCAGCAAACACAGCAAAATAATCCAGAAAAATTCTGGGCAAGTGTCAATAGACTCCTTAACCCTGGTCACTCCAGTACACCAAGCCCAACAGACACTCATCTCAACACCCCAATCAAAATTGCTAACACCTTTAACACATTCTTCACTGAGACCATACAATCCCTAGCTAGCCAACTATCCCTTGATAACACTAGCATTCTTATCCCCAATAATAGCCCTATTCCCAATTTCAAATTACAACCCATCTCAACTACTTTTATCTTCAAACTCATCCAAAAACTGAAGCCTTGTACTCCTTCTGCTGACCAGATTTGCAAAAAGCAGCTACATCTGTAACCTATCCCATACTGAGTCTTATAAATAGAACCATTAAGGAAGGAACCATCCCAGACATATGGAAAATTTCTCATGTTATACCTCTACATAAAGGGGGTAACTCGAATGAATACTCCACCTACCGACCTATAGCTTTACTATCTCCCTTAGCTAAAATAATGGAAAGATGCATTCATCACCAGCTACTGAACCACTTAATTCAACATAACTTACTAGCCAATACTCAGCATGGTTTTAGGCCATTCCATAGTACCACTACTGCCCTTCTTTCCTTCACTGATTCTATCAACAGAAACCGTAATAACAACATTCTCTCCTCAGCTCTCTTTATTGATCTTTCAAAAGCTTTTGACATGGTCAACCACCCTTTGCTTATAAATATACTAAAATCTCTTTCCTTTGACTCACTAGCAATACAATGGTTCACTTCCTACCTCAGCAAAAGGCAGCAAGCAGTGCTCTGGGAGAATAATCTATCATCCCTCCTGCCTGTCACCTTGGGTGTCCTCCAGAGATCAATTCTAGGCCCTCTACTTTTCTCTATATTCATAAATTATCTGCATTTAGCTATTCCACAAGCTACCTGCATACAATATGTAGATGATTCCACACTTATTTGCACAGCCACATCTCCTTCTGAACTACAATCTATAACTCAAAAGGTGTTTAACACAGTAGAAATATGTTTTTTAAAGTGTTGTCTCCTCTTGAATCCCAAAAAAAACAAAACTCCTACTCTTTACTCCAACCCTTAAGTCCACACCATTAGACTTCTCAGTCATCTGTAATAATGGGATCCTCATTTATCCTGATTCCAACACTAAACTCCTTGGAATTACAATAGATAACAACCTTAACTTTGACCTTCACATTAACAACACTATAAAAAAGTTAACAGAAGAATGGGCTCCCTATATAGGATTAGACCCTTCCTTACCTCTACAACTAGAACCACTATTGCCCAATCACTTCTAATCTCTATACTGCTCTATGCCTCACCAATTTACACTAACCTAACTAAAAGCAACATTCTCAAACTAGCTAGCTCCTATAATAATATTGCCCGATTTGTCACTGGTAACCCCTTCAGAACCCATCACTGTCACAATCTAAAACTTAGTTGGCTTGAACTACAGAATCAGCTTCAACTTGACCAAACTTAACATAGCCCATAAAGTTCTCAATGACCCTAACAAAACTCCAATACTTTCCAACCTTATAATCCCCTATAAAAATCTCAATACCTTACGCTCCTCTAATAAACTATTAGCATAAACAAGTCCAACAACATGGCAGATGACTCTCTCTTTTCAAACACAGTTGGCAAAAACTGGAACCTTCTACCTAGTAAACTTACATTACTTCCTTCCCTACCTCTCTTCAAACAAAAACTCAAATTATTCCTTAGAACACACGGGCTATGCCCTTGTAATAACCCTGACTAGAATTTCACCTCTGTTTCTACCACGTCCCAGTTTCTACTCAAATCTAGACAATATTGTTTAGCAGAAATGAAAAGGGAACAGTAAAACTACTGAAACATTTAAGCATTTTACTCCTCTGAAGATTCATGTCCTATTTTCTGTTTTTTGTCATTTTATGATCAATACAATGTATTAGATATAACTGCTATTTACTATTTTATTGTAATCTACTACCTACTTACTTACTATTTTGTTAGCTATTTAATGTAATCTTTAACCTTATTGTAACTGTGGTGTTTGGAGCTTTTCTCCCGGACCTCTACTGAAAATGGACATATATCCAGTTAGACTAGCCCGGTCAACAAATGTAAAATAAAAATAATAAAATAAAAATAAATATCTGAAATATGTTCCAAGTTATGGGTCACTGTACACCCATTAATTTTTGATATGGCAAGATATCATGCTCTAAAAGGTGGTGAGGTATGGTCTGTAAAGCAAAGCAAGAGTTGCACATTCTCAGATACCAATGAACATGAGTCTGTAATGTGTAAAAAGAAAGAGTGCTTGCATTATGTTGCATTCCAAAGGAAAAGTACAGTATTACAGTAGTCACTGCTTGTGGGGTCTAATACCACACATCCCAAATTTAAAGCTCAGCTGATTACAATGCTGTTTTAGCTGGTCATCAATAAAAAATACAGTACTGTTAAGTAATCAACATTGCAGCATTTGAAGTGCAGACCTCTAGACCTGTGGCTTAAATAGCCTGCTGTCAAGTGTAATCACTGTACATGTATTCCAATTAATAAAGAAAATTCTTAGCAGTCGGTATTAACAGCAGAATCTAAAAGAATAGAATACCATTAATTGTAGAAAGCTTTGCTTATCTGTGAAGTTACTAATGTTCCTCTTTTTCTCTCATCCCGCCCTTCTCTTCTTTTACTTATTAATGGATTTCTTATTTTTATTACTATTATCATTATATTATTTATATAATCAAATTACTTACATTTAGTATTACATTTTATATTTTATGTATAATCTCATGTCTTTGTTGTTAAATAGTTTTTCATTTTTGTGACATCATTTTGTTTGTAATTATATTACTTGAAACTTTGTATACTGCTTTATTACTGCTACTCTTTTATAATTTTCATTTAATTTGTTTTATGCTTATTTTTTTATTTGAATTTTATTTATGTTATTACTACAGCACAGGAGTGTAGGCTGGTTCCCCGTGATCTGCCTACACTTGCTCCATCAGCTGAAGCACCAAGGTCCAGCAATTCTGGGCTACAGCCTGGCAGCACCCCCAATGCCCTACCTGGACCCACAGTTAGTTCTGCCCCAGAGGCCAGGTGTATAGTCCACTCTGGGAGAAGAGGCAGAGGGGGTGTATACATCACCCGAACGGAGTTGCCAGCTGTGGTGCGTAGGATTGTGCGCCAGACCATGGGTACATGCCTATGCCAGATGGAGAGCATACTTTCCATCCTGGTATGGGAGACCGGCTGTAGGCACAGATGTCAGCCACTGCAGCCAGCGGAGCAGTATTGGGACAGTGCTGCCTGTCCAATGGGTGAGGACTTGCATCATACTATCGTGCTGACATCCATGGGACCTTGAAACCCCCACTCCCACTCCAATCAAGGTGTTCACCCCCTCTGTTGTGTCCTTCACTGAGCCTGTCTCGTCTTGTATGTCTTCAAATGCTTCCTCACCTTCCCAACTTGCCTCTCTCCTTAAAAAAAAAAAAAAAAGAGAGAAGAAAAAAAAGGGGGCACCCGTCCCCCCAGAAATTGTTGCCCTATACATAGCTCGCCATTTTGTACGTGTGTCTACTTGACGCACTTAATTTGGTCCAAATGGTTTCATGATGCAATTGTTGTCACCCCTCTCTCTGAAAGTCTCAGTCAAAATTCAGCTGATAAACTGTCCAAGTGCCCAGTTGTTACTGTTGAAGAAATGGATACCTATGGTTCTTACCTACACATTCCTGCCATCCTTTCACTCTGTTCTCCCCCCACATTTTGCCATGTTCCTATCTTCTCCCATTTCCATTCTTTAAAGAATCATTGTACGATGGTGCACGATGTGCAGCATCGCTAAGCAATGATAAGCGGCAGTAGGAACAGTGAATGCATGGAAAAGTATCATACACATTGTAGAATTTATGCTGACACCATATTTTGAACCCAGTGCCATCTGACGTCATGAACAATGCATTAACCCATCCAGCCACAGACTCAGTTAATTAGCAAATGTATTTTAAACAATCAATACTGTCACATATTCTCAATAAAGTGTGTGCGAGATGCTGTGCACTGCATCGCTCAGCAAGACTGATAAAATAATTAAATAATAGGAACATACCTGTCAACTAGGTAAAGCAATACATCTGGACAAAGCCATACACAACGGGGGAACTAAGGGCCATCACTAAAATGAAATGTTGTAAATATTGCTCTTACAAACTTAGAAACATGACTGAATAACAGGTATTTCATTATTATTAATTGATTTACTTAAGTAGCAGGTGTATGCAACAGCAATTTATTATACAATTATCTATACAAAGTGTAAAATACACCTACTACTCAACTATGTAACACTATATGTCAAATGCATTGATAGTATTTTGTTTTGGTTCAGATGGTAATGGGTTCAAATGCAGGTGTATCTATCATTTTAAATACTTGTATGTGTACATCAAGATTATAAATTGTGATATTTAGGAATCTGTGTTATCATTGTATGCACTCAATGCAGCAATGATGAAATGTCTGAGCTAGATGGTACTGGTATCCAATATAAGTTAATTAGCTCCTTTTTAAAACTGCTGCCCAATGCTATGCATTGTGCACCATCCCACAATGATTCTTTAAAGAAACAAAATGGGGGAATACAGGAAAGTGGTGAAATGGGGAGCAAGCAGGAGGGAAACAAGAGTGAAAGGAATGTAGGAATGTGCAAGAAGGGTACAGGTATGAACCATAGCTATCCATTTCTTCAAAAGTAACTGAGCACATGTATAGGTTTATTAGCTGAATTTAGACTGTTACCTCCAGTGAGAGGGGTGACAACAACACAATTGTGTTGTGATGCCAACTGGACCAATTTAAATATGTTAATTGGACATGTGTGTGCAATGGAGAACTATGTATGGGACGATATTGTTTTTTGGGATAGCCGCCTTTTTTGTAAGGAGAAAGCAGAATGTTGGGAAGGGACATAGGCAAGTCTGTGGCAGGCAAGTTGGGAAGGTGAGGAAGCATTTGCAGACAGACAAAATATACAAGACAAGAGTGGGATCGAGAACCTGTGGACGTCATGTTTGGTGACACTGAGAATTGAGTCCCCAGACTATGGACTGTCATCACTGTCACCTCAATGCATTGATGACTCAAGTGTCTGACGACTGCATTTCCTTGTGTTATTCAGGACAACTATGGTGAGCAGCGTCTCCACTCAGCATTGGCGTCCACCAACTGTGTGGTGCACAGTTCTACGGATCAGACCTGGAAGTTCAGCTCAGGTGACAAAATCACCCCCTCTGCTCCCAGAAAGAACCACAGGCCTGTCCTCTGGGGCAGAACTACCTGAAGGTCCAGGTGGGGCAAGGGCAGCGGGGGAGGGGGGTGTTGCCAGGCTGCAGCCCAGAAGTTCTGGGCCTTGGTGCCATAGCCAGTGGAGGGAGTGTAGTCAGACAATGGGGAACTGGCCTACCCTACAGTGCTGTAATAATAACATAAATACAATTAAAATTCCATAATGAAATAAAACATAACACAAAATAATGGACAGAATAACATTAAATAAAATGTAAACATATAATACATTAATATAAAAATAATATAATTGCCCACACAATAAAAAATAATATGAAATAATGTAGTTAACAGAAAAACAATAGAAAATTATACATAAACAAAATGTAGGCAATAAAAACTAATAATGATAATTAAAAATATGATTACATACATACTATAATAATACAAATAAAAAATAAGAGATACATAAAAAATAAATGAAGAGAAGGGGTGGGATGAGTGAAAAAATAACAGTAGTAACTGCACATATAATACACAAAATTTTCTACAAATTACTATATTCTGTTACATTTTGCTTTCAACAATACGAAAAGCTAATAAATACCTTTATTACTTTCAGTACTACCCTGTTGCTAACACATGCACACTAAAGTCCAGATCATATCTCAACCAACAATCATTCGTGGGACATACATTGCACATATGCATGTTCCATGTGCAGTGATTACATCTGACATCAGGCCATACGAGCCACAGCTATACAGATATATGAGATGTGGTATTCAAACCCACAGGCAGTGTTTATTGTAGTACTGTACCTTTCCTTTGGAATACAGCATAATGCAAGCACTCTTTTCCTTTTACACTTTATAGATACAGGTTCAGTGTTATAATGGTAACAGTCTGCAGCATGCTCTTGTGGTCCCTGGTTTATAGGTCATACTTTACATTGCAATAATTATGTCAACTTAAACAAGTAATGTATACTTTGGACATGTGGTTTTCTAAATTACTACCCCTGTCTACTCTGTAATACTGGACTGTTGTTCTAACATACTAATGCATGGATGCTTTTGCTTTACAATGGACAAATACATACTTAATGTGATACAACTGTTTACCACAATAAGATGTATTTTCTCCTAATGCTAAAATAACAGTACTGTTTTGGAAGCATACATACCACTTACGTCTCGCTCCTTCTCATTCTTTCATCATAGGTCTGCACATTCATTGAGCATTCTGCATTAGTTTTGGGAAAAACAGAACACAGCAGAATACCATTAAGAACACCAATAATGAACATATGCAACTGCTACCTCCTGCAAGCAGTGTCAAGAGTATCCCTCTTCCTCATCCTGAGGTCTCGGTAGTGATTCCTAGACTGTTCACCAGTGCGGGGGATACCAGTAACACTGGGCAGATCCCAGGCCAAACTATTTCATGCATCTGATTTGTAATCTGATCCATGAAAGTGCTCCTGCAACAGCCAGGGACCATAATAATTCACTAGGAGTCCAACAAACACTTTGGACTCCTGCACACCCCCACCTTTGAGAGCAAAATCTCAGAACCTCTCCCTGAACACCAGCTATGTGTAATGCAGACGAAAACCAATGTATAATGACTGTTCCTGCCAATTCCATTTATGACAGATACTGAGAATGCACACTATTGGACTTTGCAACATTTGAAAATGGTGCAGGCTGCACAGCATTATGCAAACATGCCCATGCTTCCTCAATGGGAAACAATAATATGAAGTTTCTTGTTACAGATATTATATCTTTACATAACTGATAATATTACTGTGTCATCCATAGAAAAATAGGATATGAGAAATACTAGGTCAACTGCTATAACTCAGGGTGACTATAATGTGAAGTGGGACACCACTGAAAAGAGACGAATGTCTGCTGTATTAGAACCCCGGATCTCATCCATTGTAGTCCTAAACTCACAGCTGTAGCCAATAGAAGATTTAAAGAATACATGTGTATGTTTAATTACACTGATATGTAATACAAGAACACATTAGTAAAATACAAGTTGAAATCCTTGTATTAGAGCCCAGGACCATGTGAACTTCAAGCCAACACTTAACATCTACAACCACAGGGGAGGTTACATGAAACTTGAGTACAATAATATTGATCCTGAGCTTCTCACTGTTATATGCAGCACAACAGACCTTAATGGGTTTGCGCTATGCAGACTGACATTAAGAGAATACATCCAAGGTCTATCTTTAGATGTCTGAGTCCCGTCTGCTACCTGGGTGATCCACTTCTACAACTTGTGCACCAGTTTGTGCACCTGTTTGTGTATGTATGTGTGTGTATCTCTGATGGGTTTCCTCTACCATGTGTCTAGTGCACAGCATACATCCACACCTAACTCAGCCTTGGAGATATTCCCCATAGCCCACATCTGGTGCACTTGGGGAATGTGGCACATATGCAAATCATACTAGCTGCAAGGGTTGCCAGCACACACGTTCCACATTATTCCCATTACATTATACGACTTTACAGCTGTTCGAGTGGTAGACCCCACCCTGTTCCCCAGGTGTTCTCTTGTGTACATGACTGCGATGTATGGCACACATTACTGGACAGTAGTGTGATACATGTTACAATTGTAGCGTACTTGTGATCCTCTCCTCAAAACTTATGTTAAAATATATGGGCTCTTTGCCATGTTGTAGCATAGCAAGCAGGAATGTTTGGAAGACAGTGGATGATGATGCCTATGAAATACCAAGTATGTCTCCTGGTAGTCTGTTAATGGTATCCATGGCTAACACAACTTCAACAAATACCTTGTACTTCACTGGGATGGGTTTCCTGCGTTTGGCTCTCTACTTGACTCAAGGCTGCCAGAAGTCCTACAATTCCTCTACTGTGTTGTTGGCCTGCAAAGTCATCACCCTCTCCGTCTATAGCTATTGGCAGAAGCATCACCTTCAGCCTGTAGCACGCACAAATGTATGTAAGTTGTAGCTGCTACTAACACTCTGTCAGTGCTTACGTTGTATCTGTACTCCACTACTTCCTCACTGCACATATAAGAAAGGGCATGATGCTTACATTGAAGCCTTACATCTTGTTGAGTAGCTCCACAGAATTGGATGATTAGCACGCAATGCAGCAGTGCATGCTGCAATTAGCATCTCTGAAGCACAGACTATGTCAGATGCAATTAATGTGCACCGTTATAGAAAGACAAATGTATAGCTAGGCAAACCAATCTGGATGAGAGTTGTATAAGAACTCAAATTAGTTACAGATTTAAATTGGAACAGCATATTTCGATAGAGGAGTATTGCACACCATCAGGTAAGTATCCATTTTATTACCTAAATAATGCATATGTTGGAATGTACTTAGGAATGATGTGAAGTAAATCAATAAGTATTGGTTAGAACTGTACATATGATATGGCTTTGTTTACCAGCCATTTGAGAGGTGCAGAGGATGCAGAGCAGGCCGAAGGTCTAATGCTGTGTGATAACTATAAACACGTTTCATTGACAGGTCCTTTGAGACCACTTTTGATTTTACACTGTTGCTTGGTTAGCACATTTTCCCGTTAACCTGTTATATTTTTTTTGGGGGGGGGGGCGAGTCCCTGCTATGGCACAAACTAGAATGGACTGTTGTGTTGGGTGTGTAAGCATAAGTGAGTATCTGTTATGGCACAAACAAGGATATATTCGTCATGCTACTCTCCTTGTTTTGTAGCACCTGTGTTATTTGTTAACCACTGTTGAATCTTTTAATTGCAACTACATCTGCTGACAGCCAACATGACAGTGACTGATCACGCTCGTAGAGTGGTAGTACATCCACTGCTCCAGTAGGGAATGTGCTGTCCACACCCAGACATAGCAGACCATGCGGTCATGGTCCTGGGCGTTCCCGTGAAGGGAGCACATCCAGCAGACATCAGTCACCTTCAGGTAATAGCACAGCATCTGACCTTGGGTGTGGAGGTGCCAGTGCAACTCCTGGCAGAGTCACTTCTTGTATTCGGGAGCAGATACGATGAATTCTCAAGCTCTACCATGCATGGCCCACAGCTGTCCGACATACAGGCAGGTAGGGCTAGCACTAGCACTGGGCTTGGCTGTGTTCATGCAGACACACACACACACACCAATGTCACACTGAGGGCACCTACAGACACATATGCAACATTTACATGGTCTATCTTGCCTGTTTCCCTTGCTTACACATACACACACACTTGCCAGCCTTCTGTGTCACCCTACGGCTCCTGGCCCCCACACAACACCTTGTGCAAGTGATAACTGTGCCACATCCCTGTTATCCATCATCTGGATTCACGGATACTAAAGCTGTGTGTCTGATGCACAAGGTGACTATCTGGATCTACTTCATTTGCCCTAACTTCCGATTGACTGACACCCATTTGCCCGACCCCATTTGACCAACACTTCATTTGACCAACAAGTATTATTGGCAAGTAAATGGGATATGCCCCTTTTCCCGTAGTGCGACCCTGGAGTTAGAATATATAGTTGGGGGGTGCTTTAATATTGCTTAGTAAAACAAAAGTGCACCCCCCCAACTATATATTCGAACTCCAGGGTTGCACTACAGTGGGGAAGGGGGCATTATACCATTTACTTGCCAATAATACTTGTCGGTCAAATGAAATTTCGGTCATTTGGTGTCAGGCAAATGGGTGTCAGTCAATCGGAAGTTAGGGCAAATGAAGTAGACCTGACTATCTATATTAATATGATGTTATTACCTCCATTTGTGCTGTTGAACTGATAATTGTATCTGTCATTTAGATTGTATATAGCCATTTAGACAGTTGCTAGCATAACAATTTATCTACTTTATAGTGGATGCTTTTGTAAGGGCTGTGGGGTCTATAAACCCAAAAGCTGAAAATAGTGAATACATCTACTTTGACACATAAAGGTTGATGTAGAAAAACAGCGAAACACGTAATCGATGAAAATGAAAACACCGAACGTTTTTGCTTGGCCGATCGTGAAGATGAGGAAATATATCCTTTTCTCCACTGTAGTGTGGTCTCGGAGTTGGTATATTTAAGTGTGGGGGGGGGTGGAGGGAGGCTTGCCCCCCCTGCAAAGGTGTGTTAATTTAATTTTATTTAGTTTGAGCTTACCTACATGGCGCTGTTGGTTGACGAAATACATTCGGTGTTTTCATTTTCGCCGATTACGTGTTTCACTGTTTTTGTACATCGACCTTTGTGTGTCAATGTAGATGCATTCACTATTTAGAGCTTTCAGGTTTATAATATAGACCTGGGCTGTGAATTCGATGTGTCTCATTAATACATCTAACTTTCTCCTTGAGGATTGTTTGGTACAAATGTATGGGTATACGTCCAAAGTCATCGCATTAGATTCAGAGCTCAGGACTGTATGTCAGCACTGAAGACAAATCTCTTCAGAATGGTAATACAGTATAATGTTCCTTTTTGCATATACAGTCTGAGGTTCATAGGATGTGACTAGGGTATTGACCTGATGGTGTTTAGAAGCCCAGCTGTTACATCAAAATATAATATTAAAAGTCAAATATAATGCATCACCAAGTTTTGTCTAGCAAGGACCACCCATGTCCAGGAGTGAAGAAACAGTGATCCATGGCAGATAACATTTTCACAGCAAGTCATCCAGCTTGTCCTTCAACAGAGTAATGGAGGTGCACTGCTTGACGTGGATTTGAAGCCTACTGCAGAGAAGAGACGACCTTTGAGAGATGCATCTGTCTCTCCAGCATGTCCTATGTATGTCATAGTGTACACCGAGGTCCCTGGAATAGGTAAATCGAATCCACATTACTTAAGCATGTGCAGCACTTTCATCCCATTTTGGCCACAGAGAGCTCTGTAAAGCATACACAATCTGCCTTAAAGCAAAGCTATCTATATGGTACTGCACACAGTGACAAATATGTCAGTCTGCCCACAGCACATGTTGGAGGGGGCCTCTGATGTTTTATTACTCAGACATGTCTGAGGTCTGTCAAGTTGACGCAGGTGTCTGATAAAATATATTTCAAAGAGTGGATTATATTCATTAACATGGCCAATTAGGGATGAGTATACGGGACTACTAAAATATATTGTTACTGATGTAATGCTATTGCTAATCAGATGTAAGATGTAGAATGTCTACTTCCCCAAAGTAGACCCAGATTGCAGCTGACATGTGTTCCATGGTCTAGCAATACAGAAGTGGGGAATTGTGTACTCATGGTTATTTTATAATATGCAAAAATTAGAAGTTATGTACTTACCATAACGTTCCATCTGAGTAGGTGTATTCATTTGTCTGCAACCTGTGGGTATGGATCCGATATCGGATCCGAACCGGCATGGTTTATCCAGCTATGGATCCGAGCTCCTAGCTCCTCCCGTCACCCATAATGCCCTGCTCTCCCTAGATGACCTCAGATCGAGTTTGCCCTGTATTAAATACCCTAATCAAAGGGTAACACATTCTATGCAGGAACTGACAAGGCCAGGGGGATAGGAGGGCGGGATGGTTGCAGACAAATGAATACACCTACTCAGATGGAACGTTATGGTAAGTACATAACTTCTAAATCTGAAGTAGGAGATTCATTTGTCAGCAACCTGTGGGACAGAGTCCCCAGCTACCCGAATCTTGGGCGGCCATCATGGAAGGATATTCCAGAGCACCGCGGAGCCAAAGGATGCTCTACCTCTAGACGTGATATCCAGCTTGTAATGAGAAATAAAGGTATGAGATGAAGCCCAAGTGGCCGCTGAACAAATGTCATCCAGAGGTATCCTAGCCTTAAAGGCTGCTGAGGTAGAAACAGACCGGGTTGAATGAGCATGAACTCCGTCCGGTGCGGGCCTCCCAGAAGCTTGGTAAGCTAATAGAATACACTGGGAAATCCATCGTGACAAGGAGACTTTGGAAATTGGTTTACTCAGATTGAATTTGGCAAAGGAAACGAACAACTGATCGGATTGCCTGTGACCAGCTGTCCTGTTAAGATAAAAACGAAGCTGCCTGTGAACATCCAATGAATTCAGCTTGTATTCGCCTTTGTTCTGATAATTAGGAAAGAAAACGGGGAGGTTGATGGACTGATTAATGTTTGCTTCCGAAGCTACCTTAGGAAGAAAAGAGGGATTGATCCTGAGGTACACACGGTCCGGATGGAAGATCAAGTAAGGGCTTGAAGTTCCGAAACTCTTTTGGCTGAAGTAATGGCTACTAAAAATGCAGTCTTAAAAGATAAGAATTTTAGATCTACAGTGGCCGCAGGCTCAAAGGGGGGAGCGGTCAAGGCCTGAAGAACCAAGGAAAGATCCCATGGTGGAACCGCCTGTTTGACAGGGGGTCTAAGCAGAAAGGTGCCTTTTAGGAAGATTTTACATAACTTGGCAGACATAAGAGGCCCAGAGTCATGACCAACATGATAATGAGAAATGGCCGCTAGCTGAACTTTGACCGTGGAACTACTGGCGCCATCATTAAAAAGAGTGGTAAGGAAATCTAGGACCACGGGAAGAGGTACCGTGAAGGGATCTAGACCTTGCCGCCCAAATGGAGAATCGCTTCCATTTACTGCGGTAAGTTTTTCTGCTAGAGGGTTTATGCGCCGCTACCAGGATAGCCTTAACGGGAGATGAAATACCGGGAGTCCTGATTAGGAGTGGAACTGGAGCAGCCAAGCAGTCAGCTTCAGGTTGTCCAGGTTCGGAGATGGTAGGTTCGATGGGTGTGTTATCAGATCCGGGATGGGATCTAGAATCCAAGGTGGATTCACAGAGTGAGACCTTAGGTAAGGGAACCAGATCTGCCGAGGCCAGAATGGGGCTATGAGGATCATTCTGCACCCCAACCGAGAGGCTTTCTGAAGAACCTGGAGCATCAGAGGTAGAGGGGGGTATGCGTACAGAAGACCGGGAGGCCAAGCATGCACCAGAGCGTCCCTCGGGGAATCCCCTGGAGGAGGGATTAGAGCGAATAAACTGTCGCACTTGGTGTTTAAGGGAGAAGCAAAGAGATCGCAACAAGGAGTTCCCCACCGTGCGAAGATACGTTTCGCTACTTGAGCATTGAGAGACCACTCGTACAGGGAGACAATGGTGCGACTGAGCTTGTCCGCAAGGATGTTGGACCGACCCGGAATAGGCGTTGCGATGAGAAAGCGGTTGGTGGAGATCGCCCATTCCCACACTCTCATGGCTTCCTGACATAAAGGGTAAGACCTGGTTCCCCCCTGTTTGTTGATGTACCAGACCACTGACATGTTGTCTGATTGAATCGCAATTGTTCCCAGGGGAAGAAAGGCCTGCAGTGCTTGCAACGCCAACAGCACGGCCCTCATCTCCAGAACATTGATATGCAGGTAGGTCTCTGAGTCGTTCCACGTGCCTTGGACCGTCCGTCCCGCAAAATGCCCCCCCCCACCCGAAGCAAGATGCGTCCGTGGTCACTGTGGCAAGGGGGGGGAGATGCACAAAAGGGGCGGCCTCCTTGGAGATCCTTTGAATGGAGCCACCACAAAAGAGACCACTTGCAAGCCTTGCTGATTGCAATGGGGTGATGCAGGGGAAGAGAAAGGTAAGACCATTGTACTTGAAGTGTCCACTGAAGTACCTGCATGTTCAGGTGGGCGAGCGGGAGAAGAGAAATCGCTGCCTCCATGGACCCTAGTGCCCTCAGGACCAATTCCGCCGGAACTGAGCTGGAGTGGAGGATGGCCCACACCTAGAGTCGTAGATTCCGAATTCTGTCGGTTGTGAGGAAGGCTCTTAACTTCCTTGTGTCTAACCTGGCACCTATGAAATCTATCAGCTGAGTAGGGGCCAGGTTGGACTTTGCTACGTTTATTGTGATACCTAGCCAGGGAGCTAGCTGAAGAAAGGAGTCCCTTGCCAAAGACAGTAGATGCCTTGTTGGGGCGGTGAGAAGCTAGTTGTCCAGGTACGGAAAGACCTGCACCCCCTGAAGTCTCAGGTGGGCCGCAACCGCTGCTAATACTTTGGTGAACACCCTGGGGGCTGTGGTGAGACCAAAGGGAAGGACCCTGAACTGGTAGTGACTGGCTCCCAGCCGGAAGCAAAGAAACCTCCTAGACCGTCTGTCCATTAGTATGTGGTAGTACGCATCCTTGAGGTCTATGGAGCACATCCAGTGATTCTCTCCCAGAAGGGGGAGGATAGATTGTAAGGTGACCATCCGGAACTTCTCCTTGGGAACTGCCAGGTTTAATAGGGACAGATCTAAAATGGGTCTTAGGTCCCCCGTCTTTTTTGGCACTACAAAGAACCTGGAGTAGAACCCTGATCCGATCTGGTCTGGGGGGAACGGGCTGGATTGCTCTTTTCCTCAGCAGATAGCCAATTTCTGCTGAAGCGGCCTCCCTCTGATCGGGTGGAACGTCGGGGAGGGATTTTGGTTTCGGGACGTGGAGAAAGGGGATTTTGTATCCTCTGGATATAATACGGAGGACCCAGCGGTCTGTTGTTATGGACTCCCATGCCGCTAGGTGCTCCGAAAAACGTCCCCCGACTGCCTCCAGAGTGGAGCAGTCGGGCAACCCCTCAGGGTTGCTGCGCGGGCCACTCAGAGAAAGGTTCTCTGGACCCGAAATTCCTGGGAGCCCTTCTGCCCCTGGGGCGGCGTCCGCCCTGTCCTCCTCTCCCACGGAAGGACTGGTTGTCCGGAGCGGGTTGGGATTGCTGCGACTTCTGGAACCACATCTTCTTCTGGCCCTTTTGGTTCCTAGAGTAGGAACTCTGGGGCACAGAGAAGCGGACTCCGACGGCAGACAGCGTCTTCCCGTCCTTCTCGCTCTGGACCAAGGTGTCGCGAACCGTCTTGCCAAAAAGGGCAGAACCATCAAAGGGGGCATTCGCGAAAGACGCCTTGAAGGGCTCCGTGAAATCGCAATGGTGGAGCCAGGCCTGGCATCTCGTGACTAGGCCTACTCCTGCAGCTCTAGCGGCTCCCTCAGTAGCGTGGGAAAGCAACCGCATAGAGGTATTTGTAACAGACCGAAGAGTGGCCATACGGGTGGAGTGCAACAGTTTGTCCTCCTCCGACATGGACTCTGGGGGGGATGCAGCGTATTCTTTAATAAGATCGCGCTGCATCCTAATAACATGTGCCAGATAGTTGAGCGCCCTCACTGAGAAGGTCGCTGAACTAAACATTCGCTTCCCCAAGCGGTCCATCATCCGAGACTCCTTGCTCGGAGGATGGACTGAGGGACTCTCCTGGGCGAGTTCCCTCTTGGCGGCTGCTGCCGTCAACATGGCATCTACCGGAGGACCCTTACTCCAGTGGGCACGGTCAGCAGGGGGGGGGCTGAGAATCCTGTCAGGCCTTTTGGGGATTGGCTCCACGTTGTCCGGTTCCTTCCATGCCCTGGTGGTAATAAGGTCCACCAGGGGGTTGGCAGGAGGGGACACCCAAGAGGTAGACGGGCCCGCTTCGAATGCCTCCAAGAACACGGACTCTTCAGAAGAAGACTTTGGGGCAGACCACCCACCTCTTATACGAAGCATTTCCATGATGTCTCCAAAGGAGACATCCTCGGGGGGGTGATCTTGGGGAGCCTTCCCCTTCCTCCAAGTCCGTGTCTTCAGTTAAAGACTCGGGGGAGTCTATGTGTCTCCTTTTACATGTGTGCTTGCGAGGTGCCTCCTCGGGGGGGGCTGTCCGAGGAGCCCTTGCAAGCAGTGTCTAGTTCCACAGGAACTGCTTGGGGCATCGAAACGGGCTGTCCCAGTGGCCGGGTGATGGAAGCCTGACCCAAAGCAGATGGCGTGCGGGACGGAGCCGAAGCAAGTGCCGGGGGTCCGGAAACCCTCAACAGAGCCCTCTCCACTACATCAAAAGCCGAAGGGGAGCCGGCCTCGACCAAAGGATCCGACAGTCGGCTCCCCCTCGGATCCGAGGAGTGGATCGGAGCCGGCGCCGAGCCCCTCGGATCTGAGGGACCAGTGCGCTCCGACACGGACGGCGCCGAAGGCACACTGAGTCCCTCAGATCCGAAACTCGGGCCAAGGCTCCGAGAGGTCGGATCCGACACACTCGAGGGCAGGGTCGGATCCGAAGTAGCCAGTACTATCGGAGCCGACCCACCCCCGGCTCCAAAGCTGCCCGGCTCCGAGCGCTCCGAACCCGGGTAGCGGGTCAGAGAAGGAGCTATGGGCTTGAAAAAAGGGGTCGAGCTCCCCCCCAGGGGGGGGAGGCAGGAGCACTCCCATCTGCATCTGGGCCTGGATGAACCTTCGCATCATCCGGTCCAGATCGGCGTCAGAAAGACTATAAGTCGACATCGAAGAGGCTACCGAGGTAGGCCTTGAGTACCGCCTCGATAGCCTCGAAGGAGGTCGGTTCTCTTTCTCCTCAGGTCCCGGTGAAAAGGTCGGGGACCGGAGCTGAGGAGGAGGAGAGCCAGTAGCTAGAGAGGCCGGAGGAGAAGCCCGCTTAGCCGGCGGGGCCGAGACGGAGGTCTCGCCCGCTGTGGTGCTTCTCTCTCCGGTCCTTCTTCCTAGCTTCCCTGTCCTCCGAATCCGTAGAGGGAGTTTGAGTCCCGGGAGGAGGAGCGGGAGCAGGTAGGGCAGGTACCGCAGGAGCGGTAACTACCAATGCGGCGGAGGCCAAAGCCGAGTCCGGGGGCAAAAGTCCCGCCAAGGCCAGCTTCGACCTCCGCTCCTTCAATGCCCTGGGGTTGAACCCTGCACAGATTGAACATCCAGAAGTGAGGTGTTCAACCCCAAGGCATCGAACGCACTGAGTGTGGCCATCAGCAGGGGACAGCTTATGGCCACACTCGGAGCACTTCGAGAAAATCACCTTTGGGACTTCTGACATTTTTTTTTTTTTTTTTTTTTTACCAAAAATAAAACTAACAAGTTAACCAAAGTTAACTACCCAGTCACACTACAGGCCCCAAAGACCACGCACACACAACTACGCTATCAGCGAGGGGAGGGAATTACAAAAAAGTTTAGTAATTTAACTAAAAATAGTTTAAATGGGTGGGAAACCTAAAACTTTCACACAAAGGTACTATTAAAAGATCAAAAAAAACCTTAGTAAATAGCTAAATTTCCACTTAGCTGTAGGAGCTCAAAGATCAAACTGTCACCATGAACGCGGCAAACTAGATCTGAGATCATCTAGGGAGAGCAGGGCATTATGGGTGAGGGGAGGAGCTAGGAGCTCGGATCCATAGCTGGATAAACCATGCCGGTTCGGATCCGATATCGGATCCATACCCACAGGTTGCTGACAAATGAATCTCCTACTTCAGATCATTTATTACCACCACAGGGTATGCTGATGCATTCCTATGCACTTCATGTAACACTCATGGTTTTGTCAGTGGTCATTACTGCCACAGACCCTCTGTTTTTGTCCAGGATTTCAGAGACATATATGTCTAACATGAGGAGCCACAGCACTGACACTTCTGTTACCACACAGATGGCATGTCTGCTGCCTGAGATGAAGTCTCGAACTGTGATTGAATGTTGTTGGTCTGTGATTCCATTTGCAAACCAACTGATAACACAAGATTTGATATTCACCTCGGTTAGTTTCCCACTGACAACAAATGTTGGATTGTGTTGAAAGCCTTGGCCAAGTTACGACAGGATGTGTACACATCTTTGACTGTGTATGTCTCTGGTCACAGTCTTGAATCCCACCAGGTTTTGAAGCCACAAGATACCCTTGAGAACACCTAACTAGAACACATCTACTGTTAGTGGTCACCTATTTCCTTGTGACTGAAATGCATGCAATCTGTATTCATTGCCTTACGACAAAGGTTGCATAAAGTTATGGTTCCATAATTACACTTGTGTTTTACCAATCATCTCTTGTGTGCTTGGAAAATGGTCACTGTATTTCATTCAATGTGGACAACAGGATTATTCAGACTGTGGTCGAATATGCTACCTAGGGGAGTAGCTCATTGTTGAAGCATATGAAGAACACAAGCTGAATGCCATCTGGTCCCATGGAAACTGTGCTCCAAGTCTTGGAGAAGGCACTGATAACTTTCTCAATATAGACAGCATAGCTTGGAGGTGACGTTGCACACGTGGTTTGTAGTAGGGTTGGTGGTGGCGGGGGGAACAATTTTTCAGCCAAATGTGTCTGCTAGCAGGTTTGGAAGTTACACTGGGTCAGTGTGTGCTGCTATACACAACTGGATCCAAATATTTATATATATATATATATATATATATATATATATATATATATATATATGTATATATATATGTATATGTATATGTTTGCAGATGTACATGAAGAAAGCCTTATGGTTATCCCTGGGTATGTTGTGTAAATTATAACTATAGTTGCTCTGTGAGGATTTTTACAGTCTCTTATTTGCATGTTTACTCTGAGGAGAGTGGCCTTCCAGTCCTGGATTCTCAGTGTTATATTTGTAAACAGCAGCTTCTTTCAGTTACTATATAATGTAGTAATGAGACACATCCACCGGTATAGATGTATTTTCTGGAGGACCTTTGTTTGAGCCTATCTGGCACAGCTGTGTGTATACATTTGTGTAGATGTATAGACAGGGCATCAGGGAGTAAGTTACTGTAGCTCTACAGCTGTCAATGTCCTTTGTGGAAACTGTGTCTTGGAAGTAGTTTAGACCATCCCTTAGGAAGGTGTAGTTACCTTGGATGATGTTCGTGAACCTGACTCCCCAGCTTTGGGAGTTCAATAGCTATATCTACTTTGAAACATGCCGCCTTATGGCTGGATTACCAGTGCAGGCACTACACAAGTAAAATTACATTGTTCACTCATATTGTTGAGGTACAGGTCTGGAATATGAGATAATCTTGTGGGGTGGCACACTATTTCTTCCATGGTATTTCAGTTCACATGTAATATTGTGCAAGTGAGTTTGTTGTCCTATAATTATCCCGATTAATGGATGACTATTTTCACTCAACTCTGCCTGGGTTGTTTTGTTCTACTTTAATTGTTCCATGTAGTACTATATAGGCTATATGGCCTTTTGCATTTATGGACAGTGACCTATTAATGGCAATAACATGAAGGGGTTTCCTATCCACATTACACTGGACATAGAATAGAATAACTCTGTATAGTTATTTTCTCTAAACAGTCTTCAGGAGTATCAATCTTCAATGTAAATAGATATGACACTTCCTGTTGTTCACACAACTTTCAATTTCTGTCTGGTTGTTTGGAAGACACTGTAGCCTTCCAAGGCCAAAGTACTTATTGTAGCCTTGAACCAGGTTTCTGTGATTGCACAGACATCAATATCTTCACTGTGTAGAGTGTGGTTTAAGATGTGAACTCTATGATTTAGCAGCATGGTCCTCACTTTGTTGGAGTTGTACATTTTCACACTGTTTTTTCTGCTTTTGTGATCTTGACTAATAAAGGGATTATGGTGCAGTCAAGTGGCTTACATTTGGCAAAGCAGCGTGCTCTATCCACCATTTCATCCCACACTGACAGGTACTATATAACCTTTGAATGACACCAGAAACTTAGGAGAGTTCAGAGACTCTGTTCTTCTTTATATAGTGGTACAATGCTGCTCAAATTTTGAGACATATCTGGCTTGGACCCATATTTATTGTGGTACTTGTTGAGAGACTTGATTGCATGTGTGCTGTGACAACTATGTCTGCCGCACAGCTGACACTAAATATATCCTTGTTTCAGCTGGTGAGTAGGGCCTTCGTATGTCTCATTAAACAGTCAACTATTATGAAAACCTTTGGGATACATGCCCATCACCTTAAGCACTTCTATGGTGAGACAGTGGTGACGTTTCTTATGTGTACAGTCTGCTTGCAGCCTGATTGTGTTTAGGATGTGTCTGTTGTTTAGGTTGGTTTGTGGGCAGTACCTCTGCACATGATGGTTTGTGTTGGGTGCCTATTACGAGTAGAAGTCAAGGTGTGTGAGCGGACAACCTGTTTAATGTTACCCTTCTAGAAGCAAGATTCCAGATTCTTACTATAGGTGAATCTCCTGAAATTTGTACTTCAGTCATATAGGACATACAGGCTACTCAGTGCACATAAGGCAATATCTGCACTGAGTCACAAAACACGTCAACTATGCTAGTATTGTAAACAGAGGGGAAATGATAGGCGATAATGGGAGGTTTGAACCTGGTATCTACATAAAGAATGCAAACAGCAGGGGTATATGTGATATGACTGCTATTTTCAGGTGACTAATCTATGGGGTGCACATTATGAGGTCCTTCATAAGGTGGATCAATACCTCTGTTATTGATATGTAAGTGAGTAAACTGCTGCTTGTTATGCAACAAAGGTTCTGACAGCTAGATCTGTTCTGCTACATAGCATCAGCCATTTTTATTTGGAAGCAAGTGTACTGACATTTCTGCATGTATGATGACAAAGTGTTACAGCCTCTGCACACAATCCAGAGTGGGTAATAGAAAGACACACTGTTAAAGCCAAAAGTGAGACTAGCCACACTAACCTTCAAACAGATACTCCTACAGTACACTCCTGCCAAATGTGTACAGATGGGGTTTCTCCAAACACAGATGTCATCCTCTTCTTCCTATTCTTTTAAATAGTACCATTAGGGCTCACCACAGCAGATCATCTGCTTCTATTTCTACCTATCCTCTGCATCTTGCTCTATCATACCAACCACCTGCATGTCCTCCGTCACCACATTGATAAACCTTATCTTAGGCTTTCCTTTTCCTCTTACCTGGCACATCCATCCTTAACATCCTTCGCAGAATATACCCAGCTTCACTCCACAGCACATGTTCAAACCATCACAATCCCACCACTCTGTCTTTGTCTTGAAACCATAGGGCATGAGCTGACACTCTAATATGTGGTTAATACTCCTGTCCATCCTCAGCACATACAATGCAAATCGTAATATCTGGGACTCTGCCAATACCGGTTATGACTCCAGTATTTTTGTCAGTCGCACCATCTGCAACCCATATAACCTAGCTGGTCTCACTACCATCTTGCAGACCTTCCCTTTCAGTCTTATTGGTACCGGTCTGTCAAAATTTACTCCTGACACTCTTCTCCACCCTGCATGCTCTCTCTTCTTCACCTGTCTTCCATGCTCACCATTACTCTGAACTGTTGATCCAACGTACTTCACATCACATCACATCATATGCCTTCGCTAACTATACTCCCTGCATCCTAACCATTCTTCTATCCTCCTTCTCATTCACACACATGTATTCTGTCTTATTCCTGCTGACCTTCGTTCGTTTCCTCTGAAGAGCATATCTCCACCTCACCAGGGTCTCATAAACCTCTTCCCTACTCTCAATACAGATCACAATGTCATCCGCAAACATCACAGTCTACAGGAGTTTTATTTATTTATTTTATTTATTTTACATTTGTTAACCGGGCTAGTCTAGCTGGATATATTTCCATTTTCAGTAGAGGCCCGGGGAGAAAAGCTCCACATATAGAGATAAGAGATATATCATGAGCTCTATTAACAGATTACAGACTGGTAGGACTTAGACAAGGAATATTGTTATCCAAACAAGAGTAGGACTTAAAAATTTCTAGACAATCTAAATGACATCATAATGAATATTATTACATAGTTTAAAAACAAGGAAACAAAAAAAATTGTAAGACCAAGGACAGAGAAATGTACATTGTTACTAAAAGGAAAGGAGTTTAACTTTCTGGAATTCCTATGTGATCTAATGCGTCAACCTGTCCATCACCATTGCAAATATTATGTTTATGCATACAGTAACAGGAATGTCACTGCTGTCTGTCTTATAAAGGATGAGGTGACATCTACCCGTCTGTCAGACCAATGTGTGACCATGGCCCGTTGTGACCTATACATATCCAGTAATCTGATATTGCTGATGACATAAGCAGTATCTGTTGAGGACAAGAGGACAGTGTCCCTTAGGCTGTTGTAAAATGCTCTTTGTAACATCCAACAACAGCTCACACACATACACACACAGTTGACTGCAGTGAAAAGAGAATCCCTAACCTAAGTTTACATACTACAGATCAGAGTACTTAATGCAAGCGCCACACACAAATCTGATTTCAACAGGACTGCAGGCCATCTTATGTTAGATGACATCATCAAGCCACATTGGGGACAAGAGTCTGGAGCCCTGCTTTGACTCGATGTTTGTGCAAGCACCAAAACAGTGCAAAACTATGCCATTTGAGAAGTCAGTGCGGGATACACATTTACAGCATTCTTTATGGAGACACACAAACAAAGTTGGCTGCAGTGAGGATATAACCCCTACCTATCTAGGTTTACATACTACAAATCAGAGTACTTGATGCATGCACCACAGCACAAGTCTGATTTTAACAGGACTGCAGGTGATTTTATGGTAGGTGACATCAGCAGGATACATGTGGGACAAGAGTTTGGAGGCCTGCTTTGACTGGATGTTTGTGCAAGCACCAAAACAATGGCAAACCATGCCATTTGTGAAGTTGGATTGGGATACACACTCCCATTTTGGTTTATATACACACACACACACACACACACACAGTTGACTGCAGTGAGATTAGAACCCTACCTATGTTTATGGACTACTGATCAGAGTACTTAATGCACATGCCACAGCTCAAGTCCGAATTATGTAAGACTGCAGGTGAATTTGTACTAGATAACATAACCAAGCCATGTGTTCAACAACAGCTTGTGAGGTCTGCATAGTCACATTGCTTCGCAGTGTCATCTGAGGCTAGTATCCTAGCAGACAAATACTGTTTAGTAGTCTAGTTGTGTAACAACAATACCTTTATTGAGCCTACTTGTCTGCTAGTGTATGGATGAGCGCCTGTGAGGACCATCAACTGGGCTTGTCCATGAGGGAGAACACAACATCATGTATCACAACTTGTACAGTGGTTGATGTATGTGTGGAAAATTCAAGGTGACCCAGGGTGGTTGTGCTTGTTGGTGGTGTTGCTGGTGAGGAAACAAAATGATGGATTGTCAATATGTGTACATACACATACATTGTGTCCTAAATTTGCAATGTTTCCACATGTAGTCTTAGGGGAGACATGGTGTCTGAGAATGATTGGGCACCATACCTCTCAATTGTCCAGATTTTTGCATAATGTCCAGATGTCTGACTCATATTTTTAGTCTGTTTCACATACTATTGTGGTTTTCTGGAAAATCAGTGGCAAATCATTGAGAAATGATGCCAAAAAATTTTGGCAGATATCTGAATTTTATACATCATATCCTTCATAAAATTCATGCTAACATAATGCCTGTTAATCTATCACCTTTCTACATTTGTAAGTGCAATATTTAAAAAGTGTCTCTATGTTTGTCCTGATTTTCTGCTCTAACAGCTTGAGAGGTATGTAGAGCACTATATATATATATATATATATATATATATATATATATATATATATATATATATACACACACACATACAAACACACATATATATACATATATATATATATATATATATATATATATATATATATATATGTTTATACATATAGGGAGAGACAGAAAGGTAGAGCACGAGAAGCATCAGATTTGTGCTATGATTAAGTGTGCATGCATGCGCCTTTGACCTTTTTTTTACTGTTTGAGCATAGGTAAGCAGTGCGCAAACGTGAGGCGCATTGCTCACATCTGAGTCTTTCTATTATGTAACATATACCTGTTACTAGAGCCCAATTCTATTTCTACTGCAGGCTGGGATTTCCAGATTACTAACAACAATAATTGACTGCACTGGTGTCTGTGGTTGGCAGTCAGACATAAATCCTATTTCCCCTTTCACTGTTTCTGCACTGCTGCACTCCATGCAAACCAGCAAAGCCTTATCAAAAATGTTTTAAACATGGCACATTGTGAAAATGTGGAATTAAGACAAGACAAAGTTGATAACAGTATGGGAAACCGAGTCACAGTCTGTAAAACACAACCTATTGCTAGTACACATCCAAAACCTCTACTTTTAGCAGAATTTCCCCCTCCACAACATTACAGCTTCATCAGACAGGATGGCTGCCTTAGTCCTTTTGGCCAAAGAAGCAGCTTGCCAGAATAGGGGTCAGGCATCACACAATCACCTGCATAATTTACACTGCTATACATGAGTTAATTAACACATATAATGCATGATCAAATCTAAAGTATTCTCCTGGAAATGTGGGAGATAACTGACAAACACCCATACACTGTGGGTTTGGGGGTAGCATAGATGAATTACTATTATGGCAGCTACAAGAGGACACCCCTGTTTTGGGGGTGGGGAGCAAACCACATCTACTGTTAGGATACAGACAAGTCTGAAGTCAGACACTGCAATGTGTAGCCTCACTTTCTAATGTCTGTCTTGAATGATGTATCACTAATCTTCTGCAGTAGGACTGTGTGACCGTTTCATGCATAAGGCCTATTAATTAGAAATGGACACATACTAGTAAAATAGTGTAAGTAGTCACGTTACTTTAATTTCTCTACAAATACGGCACTATTTACTTGCATACTGCACCAAGTTCATAGATACAAAGGATATATCATAATACTCTGCAAGACTACAATGCGGGTTAAGGACCTACCTTGCAAATGCAGCGGTTGACACAACTGTAGTGCGGGGCTGGCACTGTCTGATGCAAGCAGTACACAGCTAACTCATGGATAGGTACAGGTTGTGCGAGTTGCATGGTATCATTTTTAATGTATGTATGTGAGCAGGCTAAAAGTATTAGCCCCTAGGTCCCTAAGTGGTCAGTTAATGTGCTATCCGTTGTCTCTTACCCAAAGAAAGGGCATACTGAGCACACCTACGTCTGCCTACGGGGCCACCAGCTGTGGTTTCTCACCTGAGTCCTCCTGTGACTGTGATGACCTAGGCATTGGTGGGGGGATGTGTGTCCCTTCCCCTTGCTGATTCCACTGCAGCTGTTTCCACAGGATGAGATTGTGAATATCTGTGTACATGTGTGCGGAGTATACTGCAAGGCTCCACCGGATATGTCTGGGCACCAGAACTGTGACTTCAGAAGCCCAAACACATGCTCTATAATGTCCCTAGTTTGTGCGTGTGCCTCATTATGCATTCTTCCATGGTTGTGTGTGCATTTCTTATGGTCGTCATCATCCACTGTTCCAGGGCATAGCCAGCATCCTCAAGTGAATGACCCTGTGGGATGTTCCCCCTAGCAAACATCTGGTACAGCTGTGATGTGTGCCAGATATGGGAGTCGTGAAAACTGTCAGGGTTGCCAACACACACATTCAAGATAATCCCATGGCCACTGCACAGGACTTGGCAGTTGATAGAGTGGTATCCCTTGTGGTTAATGTAGATTCTATTCTGCTCACCAGGTGGTGCCTTAATGTGTACATGAGTGCAATCTATTGCACTCAGTACTTCAGAGTAGTGCACTACATGGTAGAATCGTTGCATATTGCTGGCCCTCTCTCATGTGAAAAGGGAAATGATGTGCTCACTGGCATGTAGGAGCATAGCATCCAGGAACTTGTGGAGTATCTTGGATGCTGATGCCTGTGACACCCCCATCATGTCCCCAGTTGGTCTCTGAAAAGTACCTGTAGCTAATATCCTAAGGGCTACACATACTTTAGTTTCCACTGGGATGGTCTCCCCTTGGTTGGCTTTGGCTCTGAGTAGAGGGTTGCAGAGCTCACAGAGTTCTTGTAATATATCCCTGTCCACTCTCCAGCGTTCTATAATCTCCAGCTCATGTAGCACCTGGAAGGTTACCTGGGTCTGAATACTCTTCTCCTTCTCAGCCTAGGCCTCTTATCAGCAGCACTGACTTCAGCCTCTAGCACATGCAGATGTAGAATAGCTGCAGCAGCCCCTAGCATTAACTTAGTTAAAATTTCCAAGTCTCTAATCAAATGGTCTTGAAGTATTGAGGGAAAATCAGAATGTAGGCTGTATACATATTTTAAACGTTTCTTCAGTTTGCGCACCATGTTGTATTAGCTAATTAAGATGGAATTCACCTGCTTAGAATATAATTAACATGATTTAAAGGCCTGCTTCAGTTTAAAGTAGTGCACTGTGCGCATTGGCATGCAACAGAGATAGCTGTACATAATTAAGGTAAACCATGTAAAAATTTTATGTTTTCATCCCTGTTGTCATGAAACATACATAAAACGTTAATTACTGCAAGTTACACTTCATTTGTATAAGCTGCAATATCAGAACAGTATGAGAAAAGTTGCCATACCCCGTACTTGAACTCAGGACCATCTGAACTCTAGTCCCAATACCTAACATTTGTTGCCACAGGAGTAGTAATACAAAGTCCCATAACTGGCAGCTATTAGTAGGGCACAGCCCCATTTACGGGTTTGTGTGATGCCCAGCACTGCTCAGCAATATTCAATTAATGCATCTGGTTTCTATTTTTGGATGTGTAACTCATGTCTGATACGTGGGTGGTCTGGTTATGCAAACAAGGTATACATCGCCAAAACCATTTGCAGCAAGTGGTGAAATGCACAAACACATGCCATACACCCAAAAAAAATGTGACCTAACACACACCCCTGATATCACTGACATCCATTGTAAACACACACCATATAGGAGCTTACACAAAGTGAACATCCCTACACGGTTCCTGCTTTTTGTAATTCAACATATCCACTCATGTTTGCACTCATTTGCATAATAACCATGCTGACAGCCTGGAATCTACATGGTTAGCAGCCGTGTAAGCTGAGCGATAGCACGGAAGCACAAATATAAAGACACTAGGCGGGTTTTACTTTACCTACTGTGACACTAAATTTTACTCCTCTTTTACATGATGGTTTTGGTATTCATATTTAAAACCTTTTGCGACAAGCGGCGCACTGCACAAACATAAGGTAAAAAAATAATTTAAAGTTATACCAATTTGAGACACCCCTCTGATGCTTTCAGACATCCACAGTGTATACATCATCCATTATAGGTGTGTTGTTACCTTTTCATGGACATTTTGTCCATATTTCTGGACTTTTACATGCCCTTGCTTCTGTGTAGACTCCAGTACATGGAAAATTTCCTTGTACACTGCCAAGACAGACATGGAGTCCACATGGTTGTGTTTGAGGTTGTTGAATCGCTCCACTGTGCTGTTTCACTTCATTATCATAAATTTCAGCTACTTATGCTGAAATTTGCATACCATAAAAGTGTCTGGTATTGTGCGTGAGTGCATGTGATTGCGCACCACTACACGGAGTTTACTGAATCAAACTCGCTGCACCCATGTTTGCATCGTGCCACAATGTGCACACAGAAAAAATGACCAGGTAAGCTTTCTTACACAAAATTAAGATCTCAAGGAGGAGCCCGTGTTTTTCTGAGAGGCTTCTTACTCAGAACCCCATTCAAAAATATTATGAAATGAGACTTGAAAGTGGAAGGTGGATCCATGGTCAGACAACCTGAAATGGCCAACAAATGAACCTTGAATGAGGAGTAAGACAGGCCACAGGATAGTAACTCACATACATAGGTTCATAGGCAAGTACAATGCTCGCTGCACATGTGGGCCTATTTAAGCCTAGCCAATTTCCCTTTTTGTGTTTGAAATAACATATCTCATTTGCTTATAAACTGGCCTTACCCATCCCATAGTTTATAATTATATATTACCCCTAATGAGAATAACTGGTAACATACCATAGATAATTTGAGGGGGCCGATGCATGGGATAAAGCCTTTAGGAGCTCTTAGGAGTTGAAAGTGAAAATGTTGTAAAACCAGCAAAACACTTGCTCTAAGTGGGTGCTGGTTCTTTTACTGGCACTAACTAGAAAACCTTTTCCATTTGCTAATATATGAGTTTTAAGTAGTAAGCTGCCTTGCTTCCATAAATGACTATTGTATGCCTACAGAAAACAAGTGCCTAAAAGCTCCAGGCAGTCATTTGCAGTTGTTTGGAGTTGAGATGTATCAAACACCCTGATCTTGTGTGAAAAAATCCAGTTTGTGAGGAAGCTTGTGGTAACTGTCCTTTGCTGTTTCCTGAGTCACAAGGAAGTCCTTCTGAATCTTCAGAAGTACCCTGGAAATCAGTGGAAAGGGTGGAATGGCATACAGGAACATTCCTGTCCAAGTAAAGTAAAAGGTATCTGTTTTCTAGGCCTTCTTGCTTGGAGTCCGGGAACAGAATATTGCCAGGTGATTGTTTAGAGAGGTGGCAAAAAGATCTACATGAGATGCTCTTCACAGACAGATCAAATCTTGGAAGACCCCCTAATTCAGTTTCTATTTGTGAGGGTCTGTCCTAGTCCTGCTCCGCTTGTCTGACACATAATTTTGCACTGATGGGATGTAAGATATCTATAAAGAAAATGATTAATAATATAACCCTTATAACCCCTGGTGAACACAGGAAAACTAGCAGGATATGGAAGGCCAGTATATGAAAAAATTTCTAGACATCATTGCTCAGTTTTTATCAGTGTTACATCATATTTTATTAAAGGTTAGTAATAGATGTTACAATTTTGCCTATCTATTTGCACAGTAAATGTCTTTATTCACATACTTGTTATTATTTATACCCTTTATTTATAATTATATATGTATGAACATCAAAACATACATACATATATTTGTACACAATCTTACACACTTATATACATTTATATACACTTATATACATTCTTGTATTTATACAATATATATATTTCATATATACATTATTCATGTTTAGCTAGTAGTATTATTGTCCATATATTTTAACATGATTTTAAATAGTTATGTACATTTACAATAAATAATTTTATCTTATTTTTAAACTGACAGTTGCTTAGTATATGTCTTTTAATGTTAATTGATTAATTAATACTGTTTAATCAATTGAATATGTGTATAAAAGTGAGCTACTGATAGGTTGTCTTTGTGGTTTGAAAAAGCTGTAAGCGAAAGCGCTCACCCGAATAAACTGTGTTCATGTTCACGTAACAATGCATCTTTTATTGGACTGAACAGTCGATTTATTGAAGGTTCTTTTGGGAAGTTTCTACAGAAGTATATCTTTATGTGGATTTTATGTGAGTGTGGCATTAATAGCTTAGACTGAATAGTCTACTTTTTGAAAGACTTCCACAGCGTTACGCTCTATACAATTTGTTACGAGAGCTGCAGAATTGGTATGAACTGAACTGTGCATCTTCCGTGTGTGTTAACCAGCAGGCAATTGTTAACTTTTTTTCTTATCTATAAAGAAAGACATAATGTGCTGTAAAGCTATATCCCATACTAACAAGGCTAGTCTGCACAGTGGGTAAGATATGGTTCCCCTTGATTAGAAATTGTCTCCAAGAATTGTCTTTCTTTGCACCAGAAACATTTTTGAATAAAATCCTTCTCCTGACAGAGGAAGAGGAACCCGTTCTATTATCCCCTGCAACAGCATATGTTGTATAACAAAATAAATGAGAAGAGTTTGGTCTTGGGGAATACCCTGGAAAAGAGGCAGATCCTCCCACTGCCATCTGTAGCCTACATATCTCACAATCAAGACCCATTTGTTTGTTGCCACAGTGAGAAATAGAGATTCATACTTTTTGTGGAGATTTAAGGGAATGCCAGTGTGGGGAGAGGAACAGGGTTCTTCATACAATCATACTAACTTATTGAACTGTCCTTTGCTCTGGGGGAGGGGTTCCTGCTTTCTTTTTGGAACCTTCCTGTCATTATTTTCTTAAATGTTTGGTTACCAGCATTTTATTGAGGTTGTTTATTAGTCTTTTTACTAAAGTTAAATGAGAGGCAAAGAACTCCATGGAAAACACAGAGAAGGAGGGCTGAAACAATTGTCAGATTCCTTGAATTAGCTTTCCCATCTCATTATACATTTTGATGAATTCAAAAGCAGACAGTCCAAAAACTAGATCTCTGTCCAAGGGAGAATTCAAGATGTCATTCTCGACATCCTCTAGGAGGTTCTGAGAATGCAGCCAGGCACATCCCTCAAAACCATTCCAGTGGCAGCACCACTGGAAGTGGTATCCACAGAGGCATAGGCACATTTTAGATAATGAGTAGAGACTCTGGAAACAGATGCTTGAATTATCATATCCCATTTGGTGTTAATATTGATCTTACCTATCCTCTGGTCAATAATTATATACTGCCCATAGTAAGAATAACTGGGATCATACCACAGATAATTTGAGGGGACCCATAAAGCATTTAGGTGCTGCCTCTGTCAATTAGTAGTACAGGGGAATGTCCTGGGGTTGATTTTCTATTATCCATCCACAGATTCGAGTTGCGCTTGAATACAGACAGCGATTAGATTTCATTTGTGTGGGTGGGGAGTCTGTTCCAGAGCAGTGGTATCCTCTGGAAGATACATCTGTCCCTCCAAACCATTCTGCTGATTTTGCAGAAGAGGTTTAGATCCCTAGACCGATTATTTCTGATGCCATATGACTTGCTGATGTGCAGTAGGTCCATCGGTATTAGGTGGGAGGATGTCTTGTATGCCAGATACAGATCATCACTTAGTCTGTGGGATACAGAATATAGTCAGCCCATGTAAGACACACTGTTTATATCATATTATATTTATATAATTATCATATTATAATAATTATAATCATGTTATATTTATTGTTTATATCCTTTTAGCAAGGTATCTCTGTGGGCATTCCAGTTGTTGGTATGTGTCTGGACAGATACATGCCAAAAGGGGCCAAAAGGGGCATTATACTCAATGACTGGCATAATGAGAGCTGAGTAAAGGGGGAGGGTCAATGCCCATTCTCCCAGAATTAACAAGAGTGGTTTTCCCTTATCCACAAAGGATTCTCCAGCAGCTGCAGAGGATGTGTCTAACCCTCAGTCTATGATGGCTGTAGGGACTATACCAGAAAGATCTGCAGGAAAAAGCTGAGTTGTCTGAGGAACCAGCTTTGGCCAAAACATATTCACCCATCTGTGGCTGAGGCAAAGTACCAGCCTTCGGTGGTGTCAAAGGCTGCTTAACAATCTTTTTCTTTTTGTGGTTGGAAGTAGGACCAACCAAGGAATTGGTATGTTGTTTTATGGTCAATCGGAAAATAGTGCCCGATTCCCACGGAAGCTTAGCAGCAACAGTTGGTAAAACAGATAAGTAGTAAACAAGTAAATAATTTCCAGTAAAAAATACAGTAAAACACACTTTAAACACTTATCCTAGCTCTCAATTTTAACTAACTTAAAAGTAAAACTTTTACAGAAAAGGTAACTTATCTGATACAAGGTAATGTGGAAGCCCCCCCCCCTCACTAAATGGAACTTGTCTGCCCAGCAATGAAACAGCATTAGTCAATCATCAAGCTTCAAAAGCCTGCAGGGGAGCCGCCTAAAGGTTTGGGCATGTGGATGCTGCCCTGAAGCCTTGGAAGCTATTTGGCTGTTTTAGTCTATGCAGGATATAACCCATATATCACGGGCTACTGCTGCAGTGATCATAATGATGAACTTCATCAAACAGCTAAATAAGAAACTAAAAAAGGACATAAGAAAAACAAAGGCATCCCATGAGCTCAAATTAGTACAGAAGCCAAAGACAACTACAAGTCTTGCTTTAGTTATATTAGAAAAATAAGAAACAGCACCCAACCTTTGAGCCAATTAAAAATGGAACTAATGACTCTGATTCAGTGGATATTGTCAACTTAATGGCAAATATATTGTCAACTTCACCCCAGAAACATCTATTCCAAACCAAATTATCCCTAATGAAATCAAGCCAACAATCATCACAAAAGAACATATAATGGAGATGCTCTCCAAAATGAAGAACACCTTAGCCATGGAGCATGACAACATACCTGGTTGTCTAATAGCACTAAGCAAGAAGTGAAGGATGCACTCCTCAACCTCTTCAACCTGAGCCTACAAATGCCTGTCTCATTGGAGTGACACAACTACTGTGACGCCAGTCCACAAGGGTGGCCCTAACACAGACCCCATGATTACAGATCCATCTTACATGCAAAGCCAATAGAATTTATCATGACTGACCTAATTTAACTAGGATATCAAAAATCTTAGACTTGACCTCCAGCATTTTGGCCTTGCTAAGTATATCCTGGTTAATGAATCTTGTGAACTTCTTTGAGAGGGTTACTTAAGCTGTCAACTGTGGGCAAGCTGTTCACACGGCATACCTTGATCTCACAAAGGCATTTAATATCTGACCCGGTTTGTGGTTAGGTGGATGGTCAACCAGCTTAGAAACAGGATTTGCATAGCAAGAGTAGGGTTTGTGTCCTCTCAGAGCATAAGGTGACCAGGGAGTTCTGCAGAGATCTGTGCTGGGACCTCTGTTCAGAATTTAATTCTCAAATCCCCATTTATCAAACCAGCATCTTTGATTAACAAAGTTCATGGATGACTGCAAGCTGGGAGTTGTCATCAAGTTCCCCTCTGACAAATACTCTCCAGTAAAAACTTACACTTGTGAATAGCTGGTGCACTAACAATAGGATCAAGCTCAATGCCAAAAAGCTTGTAGCATTTGGTAAGCTGGCAACCCCTCCCCTCCAGCTTATAGTATAGATAATACGCCAATTTAACATGAGACCTGGGCACATGGGAGGACAGTTCCTTTATTTTTGAACATCACTTTGTAATGGTGGTTCAGAAATTCTTTTACCTTACACAGCTCACAGCAAAAGGATTTCTTCCTGATCTAAAGAAGTCCTCACCTCCTTGTACTCTGCATTGATTACACCCATCAATGAGTACAATACCCCCTTTTGGGATGTACCTTACTAAGCATATCAAGCAAATGAAAGACCCCAGAGGTTTATAACTAAAAATATCAGGGGCTAAAAGAGCTGAACTGCAAAAAAAGACTGGAGGCTTTATCCCTATACTTAATTTTATACAGAATCTTTAGAGGTGACCTGTGTTTTGTTTATAAGGCTAAACCTTATAAATCTAAATAAATCAAACAGTCCAGCTAACATTATGGCCAGAGATTTAAATCTACACCAAACAAAAAAGGCACAAAGGATGGATAGATTTGTCTAACAGTGCTTATCCCTTCTCAAGAACAAACTTCCTCTCCAAGTTAAGTAGTGTGATACACTACCTGCCTTTAAAAAAGAGCTGGACAACTGGATGGGTATTCGTAAATCCACTTTTGGTATGACTGGTTGGCCTCCTAGAAATAAGAGGTAAGGTCTAAGGTGGGTGGTGGCAGGGTGAAAATGGCTTTGTGCTAAGTTGCCTTGCAACTTCTATGATCCTATGAGGAAAGGGGATTGTGAAAATGATCCTGAAGTTAAAGAACTTAGGTGGCAAGTTTATTTAAATATGGTTTAAATGATGTTTCGAATTTAAGTGTATTCTTATACAAAAGCCTTTGAAATAAGCCCAGTTTAAATGATGTTCTGAATTTAAGCATATTCTGAAACAAAATCCGTTGAAATCAGTGCAATGTCACTTTAATCTAGACTTAATTGGGTGAACAGAACTCTGTGACTGGTATAATTTATTAACTAAATTTGGTCTTTTAATGTGACAATTAACAGTCTGATGAAGTCTTGGTCTAAGTGCATTGGTGAGACAAAAGTGCTTACTCTTAACTTTTTTTAGTTTATTATAAATGGTCTTGCTTTACACATTACTGTTATAGTCATGTGCAGGCTCTTATGTCTTTTTCGTTAATTTTTCAGAATATGTATGCTAGCTGAGTGTAGTTTGTATCACTTGTGCAGAATACTGTACCTCTAAAAATGTGAATTAGTTTATTGGGAAAATATCAAAAGTTGTCTTAGAGAATAGTCATTCTGATTTATAATAATTTATTACGAGTCTGTTAGGTAACTGAATAGTTTCAAACTCTTAGGTTATTTTCTGATTTTCTGAATGTCATGCATATAAATATCAGAAGTCAAAATGGTCAGCCAAATTCAATAAACCCTACACAGTCTGTTTCTGCGACATGCACACAGTAGTACAAAGTTTTAGATTCAGTAAGTGCCGTGTAGAGGAGGGCACCACGAGACAAACTAGGTAAACACTGTAGTATGCTAATTACAGAAAAAGCAGCTGAACTGCATGTTAATCAACCAATCCAACATGGTGGAGCTATTCAACAAGCTATAAAGCAACCGTGTAGACTCAGTGCTGGTTTTCCCTGTGAATTCCAAAACCTACTGGAATACAGCCAAGGAAAGAAAGAATGTTAGGGGCTGCTGCTGCTTTAATTCATTTTTATGTGCTACAGGCTGAAGTCTATGCTGCTGCTGCCAATAATCCTAGGCCAAGAACGAGAAAAGTTTTCAGGCCTCATTTAACTTTTCACAACCTACATGATGTGGAAATTATACAGCGCTACAGGGTGGATAGGGACAAACTACAGGAACTCTGCAACCTCTATTGTCCTCATGTCAGACCCAGGGCAAACTGAGGGGAACCCATCCCGGTGGGGATAAAGGTATGTGTAGCACTCAGAATCTTAGCTACAAGTACCTTTCAGAGATCAACAGGAGCCCTCCGAGCTACACGCTCTAGGGACCTAAACCTTGTCACCACAATAAACAGGACATGCTGGAGGGATAGATTCTTGTCCCAGAGACGTCCTATACTCTGGAATAAGCTACCCATCTATGTCAAGCAAAGTTCCTCATTAGCACTCTTCAAGAAAAATCTTGATGAGTGGATGGGAAATAAGAAATACACCCAGGGGATCACTTCTGTAGCTCTGCTCGACAGGGGCACAGGAAATTAACTTTCTTGGGTTGCATAAGCCAGGGAACCTTGTTGGTTAGGCTTACTTAGGCCCTTGGGCCGATAGCCTAGTACCTACCTATAAACATGCTGGGGGTGTCACAGGCATCAGCAACCAGGATCCTCCATCAATTCCTGAATGCTATGCTCCAACATGCCAGTGACTGCATACATTTTCCCAATACTCATCTGAAGAGGGCCTGAAATATGCAGACGTTCTACTGTGTAGCACACTGCTCTGAAGTACTGGGTACCCTAGACTGCACACACACAGAAATTAAGGCATCAACTGGGGAACAGGGTAGGCTCTACATAAACAGAAAGGGCTACTACTGTATTAACTGCCAAGTCATGTATAATGCCAAGGAAGTCATCCTAAATGTGTGTGCTGGCAACTCTGGCAATTACCTTGACTCACCTATGTGGCACACCTCCCAACTGTACCAGAAATTCCCTAGGGGGGAATTTCCCTTAGGGTCATTTACTGGGGGATGCAGGTTATGCAATGGAAATGTGGCTGATGACACCCATCAGAAATGCACACACACCCACTGAAGAATGCCATAATGAGGCACACACTCAAATCAGAAATATCAGTGTGTTTGTTTGTTTGGGCTGCTGAAGTCACAGTTCTGGTGCCTAGATACATCTCAGGGAGCCCTGCAGTACAATTCACAGAGTGTATGGAAATATTCACAGTATGTGCCACACTACACAACATCATCCTGAGAAAACAGCTTCAGCAGGATCATCAAGGGGAAGGAGCACACATCCCACCACCAATGCCAAAGTCACCACAGCCACAGGCAAACAAGGAGTCAGAGGGGGAACCACTAGCTGCTGTGGGTATAAGCAAACATAGGCGTGCTCAATATGCCCTCACATTGGCTAAGAGACAAATGCATAGCACACTCACTCACCACCCAGGAGCATAAAACCTTCCTCCTACAAACATACATATAGTAACATTGATGCCAAGCAACTCTCAAAACTTTTACCTCCCCATGTATTAGCAGTGTACTGCTTGCATCAGAGTTAGCCCTGAACTAAAACTGTGGCAATTGCTGCATTTACAAGGTAAATATTGAACCTGGGATGTACTGTGCAATAATATGAGCGGCATATCCTTGTATTTCATGACTTAGTACTGTAAGCAAGTAAAAAGTGGGAGAGCTGTACAGAAATTATCTCAACATGTGGCAGCAAAGACTTAATTGACTTATATGTGTCCATTACTAAGTAGTACACCTCAGGCATGAAAGATTCACACAGTCATACCGCTCAGAAGTACTGATGACCACTGCATGTCCTCAGTTTAGTACCATACATTTTTACTGGAAAATCATTAAAGAGAAAAGTTAGAAAGTAATGATATACATTCCAGTTTCTGACTTCACAACCCTCACAAACTCATTCACAATAAAGTTTGGAAAGTCAAAGGTGCAGTTACCAATTCAACACCACACATGCAGATCGGCTATACCAAGCTCTAAGTCAGCAATGCACCCTGAGCATCAGACACAAAGCTTACATATCCCTGAATCCATAAGATAGAGAGCAGGAATATGGCACAGTTACCATCACTTGCACAGGGTGTTGTGTGGGGAGCAAGAAGCCTAGGTTAACACAAAAGGTCAGCGAGTGTGGGTGGGTGAGTAAGAAAGAGAAGCAGGTAGACATTTGGATAAACCAACAAATGGCCAGTGAGACAAAATGAGTCAAGCTGCACGGCTGAACCATGTAATTGTTGTGTGTGTCTGTAGGGGTCCCCCAGGTGAAATTGGTAAGTGTCTGCATGAACACAGCCAAGCTCTGTGCTAGCTCCACGTCTTGGTATGTTGGACAGGTGTAAGCCATGTATGGTAGAGATGGCAGTTCATTGACGTCCCTGGTCAGATGCACTGCTGCTAACTGAATGTGACTGATGTCTGCTGGATGTGTTCCCTTCATGGGGACGCCTAGGACCACGACCTGCCACATCTGGGTGTGGACAGCTCACCCACTGATGGAACAGTGGAAAGTACTGCCACTATGGGAGAATGAATGGGCATAGCCACGTTGGTTAACAGTAGATGATGTGGCGGACCTATGCCCACAAGGATGCCGGTCCCCTCCCAGCAGGCGTTCCATCACAGACAATGCTCATTCCTTGACAGATACCCCACAATCCAACATGTCATCCCCTGAATCAGCAACATGGTGGAGGCAGTCACGCATGTCAGCCTGTGCCACATCTACAACCCTAAGCATTTCTCTAATGCACCTATGGGAACATACCTGTGCCTCCATGATGTCCCTAAACATACAGTGAGTGGCATGGGAAGAGACACCTGAATTGGGTGGAGGAGGGACAGCAGGCCTCCTCTGAGCATCCCTAACAACCCTCCTGCGTGGCACCTTGCCCACACTTTGGCTGTGGCCAGAGTCAAGAGACATTGAAGCCACAATAACCACACTTCCCCTGTTCAATTGTCTCACCCTCCACCTGCCCAATATCTGTGGGCTCACTGGAATGGGTTGGCGTAGCCCTACTAGCTGTATCTGATGGAACTGCAGGGGGTGGCGTATCTCAATCTCAATGTCAGATTCAACTTCGGCACTCCACAAAGGACAGTTGTGTACACTTACATAAATGTAGATGTTCAAGTGTATTCACTGTTGCAGTCATCACATTTAGGTTATCTGCCTGCAGGTAGCCCTCAGCTGGCCTGAATACCAGAGTCTTGGATTCCTGCGTCGGATGCTGTCTCTTCTTCCATGACATCAAGGGTTTAAAACATGCAGCCAACGCCATTACATCAGTTTTTCTTGCCCCAGATGTCAGGTGCCCCCACAATGGGAAGCAATTATATATTATGGCACACCTCCATCAAAAAGCAAATACACCTGAAAACTTAAATACACTAAACAAGAAGGAAAGGTAGAGATAAGAGAAGTCAGGGGGCTGGAGGGAGGGTAACCAGGACTACACCAGTGAATACACACTCGAACATCTACATTTATGGTAAGTGTACATAACTGTACTATATTCTACATGTTTCACTGTTGCAGTCATCACATTTGGGTTGATTCCCAAAGCTAAGGAAGGGAGGAGGAAGTTAGAGAGCATTAGGGCCAGCTATTAAGCCCTGCAAGACTGCCGTGGCAAAACCAGCTCTGGATTTAGAAAAAAAGAGGCATGTGGTAATGCTTGGTGAAGGTATGCACAGAGCTCCAGGTAGCAGCTTCTAGAATGTCCCTGGTAAGGACTCCTCTGAGAAAGGCTGTAGAGGTAGATGCAGCCCTGGCGGAATGTGATCTTATCCCCTGTGGGATAGGTTTTCCATCGTGCTTGTAGCAGAAATTAATGCAATGGGCTATCCATTTAGAAATGGTTTGCTTTGAAATGGCCTTCCCTTCTGCCCCTGCAGCAAAGCCAACTAGCAGCTGTTCAGATTTTCTGAGAGGCTTGGTCCTGTCTAAATAAAAGCTAAGTTGTCTGTGCACGTCAATAGAGTGCAGTATTCATTTTCCTTTGTTTTGTGGATTAGGGAAAAAAGTAGGCAAATGAATGGACTGATTTAGGGCCACACTAGACACCACCTTGGGCATAAAGGAAGGATTGGTCCCGAGGGGAAACCCTGTCTGCATGGAAGAAAATGAAGGGTTCCACTGCCATGAGGACCTGTAATTCAGACACTGTTCTCCCTGAAGTAATGGCTAGAAGGAAGGCTGTTTTCCAAGAAAGGAATTTCAACTCTGCAGCTGGCTCAAAGGGAGGGAGAATGAGCTTTCCCAATACAAAATTAAAGTCCCAGGCTGGAGTAGGGGCTTTCCTGGGGGGGGGGGGTTACATTTTTGGCCCTTCTAAGGAATTGCTTTAGCAGGGGGTGAGAGAAGAGAGGTGGCTCAGTATTATAATGTGCTGAAATGGCAGAGGCATGAATTTTAATTGACGAGAAGGATAGGCATTTGTGGAACATTTCTGTTAAGTACTGAAGAATATGAGGTAAGCTGGGCACCGTTGTGCCCATCCCCTGAGTCTGGCTCCAGGAATAGTATCTTTTCCACTTTTCAGCATAGGATTTTCTAGTACTAGGCCTCCTTGTCTCCAGAATGACATCTAGCACCTGCTTACTGAGGGATGCTATTGGAGAGCTCAAGGAATTAGCCAGGCTGCAAGGTTCATGGTTTGAAGCTGAGGGTGCAGAATCTGGCCCACCTGCTGGGACAGCAGGGAAGGGGTGTGAGGCAGGTGCCATGGTTCCAGCAGTGTCATACTGCACAAGAGGGGGTATCAGTGCTGGTGTGGCCAGTCTGGTGCAATCAGTACTGTTCTTGGTTTTTCCTGTTTGATCCTTTGCATAACTTTAAAGCAGAGAGGCAGAGGGGCAAAAGGCATAAACCGAGAGGCTTTCCCAGGTAAAGGACAGGGCATCCACTTTCCAAGCTTCACTGTGTGAAATCCTTGTGCAGAATTTGTCCAATTGATAGTTCTGCGGGGAGGCAAACAGGTCTATCTCTGGAGTCCCCCATTTGTTCCTCAAGAGACTGAATATTTTATTTTTGGTTCCAGTTTCCATTCATGTGGGTCCATGAGATTTCTGCTTAGGTCATCTGCCAGTGAATTTAGCTTGCCTGGCAGGAATGGAGCTTGTAGGTGCACTTGGTAGCTCAAGGCTGTGTTTCACAGAGCCATGGTTAGTCTGCAGAGAGGGTACGAGTGGGATCCCCCCCTGCTTGTTTATGTACCACATAACTGTGGTGTTGTCTGTCTTTACCAATAGTTGTCCTGGAAGAATGTGGTCTTTGAAGGTTGTCAGGGAATTCTGTACAGCTAACATTTCTTTTTGGTTGATATGCAGGTGCATCTGTCTCAGGTTCCATTTGCCCGGAATGCACTGCCCTGCCAAGTGAGCCCCCCATGCATAGTCTAATGTGTCCATTGTTAGGGTTTGGGTGGCAGGTGGTAGAGTGAAAGGGAGCTCCTTGTTGTGGTAGCAGGCCTCTTCCCACCAAAGGAACTCTGTCTTTATACAAGGAATGATAGGAATCATTGATTCCAGGTCCTGAGAATGTTGGCACCATAGGCTTTTTAGATACCATTGTAGTTTCCTCATATGCAGTCTTGCATATGGAATTAGCAGAATGCAAGAGGCCATGAACCCCAGGGCTTGCAGAATTTTCCTTGCATATAGCTGGGTCTTAGTGGCCAATAGTTTGAAGTAGGTTGTCAAATAAACTTGTTTCTCTAGAGTGAGGAAAATCATCTGGAAAGTTGTGTTCAAGCTTGCTCCCAGGAATACAATCTGTTGGCAGGGTACTAGGTGAGATTTATTTTCGTTTATGGTGTACCGCAGTGAGGTTAGAAATTTATTTATAAATGTCAGATGTTTTAATAGCAAGTCTGGCTTTCTGCCTGAATCAGACAATCGTCCAAGTATGGGTATATCTGAATATTTCTCTGCCTGCAAAATGCAATGGCTGGAGATAGACACTTTGTGAATACCCTGGGCGCAGTAGATAAGCCAAAGGGAAGTGCAGAGAACTGATAGTGCATGGGGCCTGCCCTGAAGCGTAGGTATTTCCTGCAAGATTCCCTTATTGGAATGTGCAGGTAAGCTTTCTTTATGCTGCAGTGGGACTCGAACCAGGAATGCCTGCCCATAAGGCAAATGCTCTGCCCACTACACTATTGCTATGCTGACATTGGTTGGAGCAAGAAAAAAGATCCCCAACGGGGTACTTATCTTATCTTTGAAGACTTTGGTTCTGAAACTCGAAAACAAAACTTTCAGGAGAGGGATGACCAGCACTTGCAAACTGCTTCTGCTTTGGGCACTGCATGGCAAGAAAGACTGGGGTAATGGCATTGGCTGCATGTTTTATACCCCTGACGACCTGACGTCATGGAAGAAGAGACAGCATCCGACACAGGAATCCAAGACTCTGGTATTCAGGCTGGCTGAGGGCTACCTGCAGGCAGATAACCCAAATGTGACAACTGCAACAATGAAACATGAAGAACATCTGTGCCTCTGTCTGGCCACTATCATCATCAGAGTTTGCTGATACACTGACATCAGGTGGCAGAGGTCCCACACTTTCACTGTCATGATCACCTGTGATGAAAAGCAACAAACACAGGAAAAAAATTAATACCTACACTACTACAGTCCAATATATGCTAACTAACACTGGTGCCACTATTACAGACAGTGCAACAATACACACAACAGACCTGACCTCAACATCACACATTAAAATATTTCTTTAAATTGCTCAGCTGTAGTGACAAAAATATTTGGCTTGCCATCTGCAGATGGTATTCTCCTCTGCAAGCCAGATGATCCTGGAAGAAGTTAAGCAGAAGGTAAGGGCAACATCCTCACAATTAACAGTAATACAGGGAGTAATACTTTTACCACTTTATATGTCCATTAGCCGTACTTTCAACAAGAACTTAGTTGACATCTCTAACCTAAGCTAATTAATCAGAATGTGTTGTTAACTGTAGCAATCTTTAACCCCCCCCCCAAAAAAAAATTCTTGTGGTACACAAGTAACGTATTGATTTAAATTGTTTTACTATGCAACAGTATTCAACTGTTGAGATACCAAAGATGACCTGGAAGTTCCTCCTGGGACATACTCGCAATCTGTAACACTGTGACACCGAAATCCAGTACATGCTGTTCTGCACTCTGCAGGGGGCTGTATGGATCCCTGACAGTGGCCAGGAACTCCTCATTTAGTGCTAGTGGTGGCTCCACTGAAGCCCCCCCCCCCCGTAACCATCTGGTTACAACCAACTGCAGCTGCAGTGGCCCTGTGGTACACCTGCTTGTATATCCTGCCATGGCCACCCACAGCATTATCATCATTCACAATCTGGCACCAAATCTACATTCTGTGTGTGCCACATCTCCCCGTCGCCTTTCAAGCAGGAAGGCACCATGTTGCCTAAAGGCATCTGCTATCACCTGATTCTCAGCATCGGTGAAGGGGGGTCTCGGAGGATTGACATGCCTGGGTGGCATACTCCTAGGTGTCCTAAAAGACAACAGAAGGATAGTACACACAAGTATCACATAACTACAAAATAACTGTTCCCAGATTAAACAGTAAAGGTAGTCTCTCAGTTTTACCCACATATCAGATTAATCTTCCAATTGCAATTATTTCATTCCTCACTGCTTGGCACTGCTATTCTCCGCTTACCACTGCGCAAACTCATTGCTTGGGTATGTACACTCCAGTAAACCCAATAACTGGAACTGGTGGGAAAGCATCAGTTTTCACTGCTCTAGATCTGCTGGTATTAGTGGGGTAGGTGTCAGGTTGATGGTACAAAGGTGGGGTGGGCCAGGAGTCCAGGATATTTACTGGACTGCTAGTAAAGCATCACAGCCAAAGACTTCTGCAAGGGGACTATTCTGGGTCCCAGTACAAGTCTGAGGCATGGAATAGTTTAGCCTAGGCTGTATCCAGTGTCATTTTAATGACCTACAGAGGAGGAAGAGGAATAATCTCAACCACTGGTTAGAGGAATTTAGGACTGCGGACATTCCATACCTGTGTAAGTATCAACTACAGAGAGTACTTGCAAGACTTAGAAAGCTGAATATAGGCAAGACTGGTATGCATAATGGTCTTCTGTTCTGTTCTTTTTTTCCCCAGCTGTCAGTGATCGGGAGTTCAATGTCTGTACCCACAGGGCTAGACCTGAGAGACTGAGGGAAACAAGTAGTATGTATGCAGCAGTGTTACTGTAGCATTAAAAGTTAAAGATAGCTTTTTTGGTATTTTATACAGATGTATCAAATTGAGTATGTATATCCCAACTGTAAAAGCAAGTATGCATGCATTAGTCTGTAGCACAAACCAATTGTAAGCGTGCAATATTAGACTTTAGTCAGAGGTCGGGGGTTCAAATACCACAATTCACAACTAAACCATACTGTTATTTCTTCAATAATATTTACACTGAATTAAAACCTCTATATCAGTGGCACAAATAGCCTGCTGCAAACTGTAATTCATACAACTGGAACAAGTATATGTGCAATATACAGACATTTCAAGGATTACTTGCAGCAATCTGTAGTACAGTGTGTCTCTATTACGAGATAGACTTAAACATAAAACTTACAATAACAGAGTTGTATAACGTGCAACTGTATTAATGTATTGTATGTCACATATTATGGTAGTAATCATATCTCTTTTTTTCTCTCACCCCAATCCTTCTCTTTATTTGCATTTTATTGTTAAACATGTTTATTTTTATTTTATTTGATAATTTTATTTTTATTTTATTTTGTTAACATTTTTTTTTAATTTTTTATTTCACTTTATCTTTATTTTCTTTTTTACTTTTGTGTGTTGTCAAAATGTGTCAATGTCATCCATGTGTACCACATCACTAAATTCTACACAGTACAGCGAAGCAGGCCAGCCCCATTGGATCAACCTGCCCCTGCTCTACCAGCCACAGCACAGATGCTTTGCATGTCTGGGAGCCAACCTGGCAGCACTGCCTCTGCTGCCCCTGCACTACCTGCACCCTCAGGTAGTACTGCCCTGGAAGCTAGTTCAGTGGTACCCTCAGGGAGCAGTGGTAGAGGTGATGCTTCCATCACCTGCAGTGAGTTGCCAGGGATGGTGCCGTAGGGTGGTGTACCGCACGATTGGTGCACGCCTATGCTGGATGGAGACTGCCTCTGTTGCCCCTGAACTAGCTGCACCGTCAGGTAGTCCTGCCTTGAAGGCTGGTCCAGTGGTACTCACAGGGAGCAGTGGCAGAGGTGATCCTTCCATCACCTGCAGTGAGTTGCCAGGGATGGTGCTAGGGTGGTGTACCGCATGATTGGTGCATGCCTATGCTGGATGGAGAGGCTGCTCTCCCTCATGTTCCAAATGAGGAGGAGACCAAGCACTCCAACCACCTGTGGAGTACGATGACAGTGATGAAAGTTCAGTGGGTAGGACACGATTCTCACTGTCTTCAAGCTTGATGGCTGTGGGCCCGGGTGTCCCCACACTCACCCCAGTCATGGTGTCCCCCAACCTTTTGTGTCCATCACTGTCCCAGTCTTTATCTTGTTTGTCTTGTCTGTTTGCAATTTCTTCCTCACCTACCTAACTTACCTAACCCAAGCATATCTACATCCCATCCCCAGCATTCCTCTCTTTCTTTCTCACTCTCAAATAAAAAATAAATGGGCACCTGTCCTACAAAAAAAAAAGTCCCATACATAACTCTCCATTTCATGCACGTGTATTCTTGACACACTTGATATGGTCCAATTGGCTATACAACAATTGCATTGTGGTCACCCCTCTCACTGGAGGTGACAGTTCAAATTCAGTTAGCATTCTGCACATACGTTCAGTTTATACTGTTAAAGAAACGGATAGTTATGGTTCTTTCCTGCCTCCCTCCTGCACATTCTTGTCCTGCTTTCTCTTTGTTTTTCACCCTGCTTGCTCACCATTTCACCACTTTCCTATGTACCCCATTTTCACCACTTTAATCTGATCAAGAAAAATAAAATCACACAATACACACGAATTGCTTCAAAAGTAATGGATCTCTTCACTTTTTGGGCTCAGTGTTTGCGAGGAGGTGTGCATCCTGCACCAATATTTAGCAATGGTGAGCGGCGGCAAAATGATTACCTTCATGCAGTGCCACTTAACCCGCTGTGTTATGCCAACATACAGCAAAACATGTACTATAAAGAATTCATGTCCCTGCATTATCAATGTTTAAATAAAGTATTTAAAAGTATTAGACCTGGATTCAAAACCAGTACCAACTAGGCCCAAAAAGCAATGTAATGCATTAACATGTGCTGAAACAGAGGCAGTTAGGCAGCAGGTGTGTTGCACAGACTCAATATTAACTGTCAGACTTTAGCACTGGGGCTCACTGCTCAGCTATGTGCAAACGTGTATCTCACATGAATATACACTTTGCCAACTGTCTGCGCAAACCCGCTGCTCACCTCACTATGGAAAAGTAAGTATTATGTATTAATGCTGTTTACTGTCCATTTCTTGTCTATGGCATGAAATTACATATGGAAATATAATATGTCACATATTTTACAACACAATCATGTGTTGCCACCCCCCAAACACTGCAACCCTGGTGACTCAGTACTTTTTCCACACATGTATCACCTACACTACAGAAAGTAATATCAAATGTTGTATGATGTGCAATGTACATCAATCTGGTAACATGCAGAACTACAGCTAATGGACCAGAAGCCTAAAAATCGTCATCTGCAAGGTTAGGGAACAAATCAGCAAGGACCAAGGCTAGGGAATGAATCAGCATGGACCTTATCCACAGGGACATAGGTGACATTCAACACACTTGACCCGCCCCATTCTATTTTTGTTAAGGGTAGATCTTACTTACTGAACCATGTGGACTTCTTGATACTGACCCCAAAGTCCTGGATGACGGGTAACAGGACATACTGCCTATGTTGAGTTATCCAAGGCCTCTAACACTATCCCCCATTCATGTCTTGTAGTGAAAATCTCATATCTGGGAATTAAGCCATACAGTACTAGATGGATAGCCAACTGTCTTGCCAACAGAAAACACACTCTCAAAGTTGGGGACTGCACCACCATCACTAACCCACTTTCCAGTGGAATACCGCAAGGATCTATGCTGTGTTCTCAGCTGTTTGGAAACTACTTCCTTGAAGCACAGGCAACAGTAGATGGCCTGTAGTTTACCAAGGTTGCAGATGACTGTTAAATGGATGCACTCATATACAGTCCCCCAATGATGGCAACATTTTACAGAAGGGGCTGACACAGACAAATGATTGATGCCAGAGTCACAGACTGAACCTTAATTCAAGCAATACCTCATTGCCCCCTTTGGCAATGAAGTTCTCCTACTAATTATGGCATACATGGCACCCCCTCTAACCTCAAACACAGTGTTGTGAGACTTGGTAATACATGCTGATAGCAATCTACACTTTTATCACTCTGTGTCCAAAGTGGTGAGACACACATTCTGCACCGCGCACCTCATACATATGGACATTATCATCCAAGACCAGGGTGGTCATAGCTTTGCTGTACTCTACCCTTATCAGACCACTAATGGAGTACAATGCTCTCTTCTGTCTGCACCTCACCAGACACCTACGGCAATTGGAGGAAACACAGAGGTTTGTGACTTGGAGAATCCAGGGCCTCCAAACATGACATACATGGAAAGACTGACAGACCTGTCATTGGACTCTGTATCATGCAGGCTGTTGAGAGATGACCTATGCTTGGCCTACAGAGCAGTCCCAGACCCCGCCCTACTGGAAATGCTGGATATCTGCAAATCAAATGAGACAAGAATAACTTGCTCAAGGGTTCTCAATCTAGCCTGTGACAAACAGAAAATGCTGGGGACACAGATACATCTCCCAGTGATTTACACTCCTCTGTAATAAGGCTCCCACTGTGTGTAAAGCAATGCTCCTCAATGACTCTGCTCAAGCACAACCTTGACAACTGGTTGGGTGATCGTAAAATCACCTCTGGGGTGGCACCTATGTCCCTCATGGACAGGGCTATTTGCTGCTGTTCAAAAAGTTGTTCTGCTAACAACAACCATCTATGTCCAATAAGGGTACTTGTGTTTTTACATAGCTAGGGTTTTAAACACCCTATGCCCATTAGGCTATTAGCCTCCTATGAACCTAAGAAGCTATGAACTTATGCAGGCGTCCCAAAATCTTGTCTCTCACATGGCCTGCTCATGTCATCTACTATAAGCTGACCTGCACTCTTGTAAAAATCAGACTTGTGCCATGGTGCTTGCATAAAGTACTGTGTTCAGTAGTCTGTGTACTTAGGTAGAGGTTCTAATCTCACTGCAGTCAAGTGTGTGTGTGCGTGTGTGTGTGTGTGCATGCACTCTTGCTTGACATTACAGAGAGCATTTTACACCAGCACATAGGACACTGTTATTAGCATATTCTCCTCAACATACACTGCTGATGACATCAGCTATAAAGTGTTGCCTGAGTCGCTCAAATTCAGACTTGTGCCATGGTGCTTGCGTAAAGTACTGTGTTCAGTAGTCTGTGCACTTAGGGGTTCTATTCTCAATGCAGTCAACTGTGCGTGTGTGTGTGTGTGTGTGTGTGTGTGTGTGTGTGTGTGTGTGTGTGTGTGTGTGCACGCGCTCCTGCTTGACATTACAGAGAGCATTTTATAACAGCATGTGAGACACTGTTATTACCATATTCTCCTCAACATAGACTGCTAATGTCATCAGCTATAAAGTGTTGTCTAAGACATTCCAAGTCAGACTTGTGCCATGGCACTTGCATAAAGTGCTGAGTTCTGCAGTCTGTGTACTTAGGTAGGGGTTCTACTCTCAGTGATGTCAACTGTGTGTGTGTGTGTGTGTGTGTGTGTGTGTGTGTGTGTGTGTGCGCGCGTGTATGTGTATATGCACTCTTGCTTGACATTACAGAGAGCATTTTACACCAGCATGTAGGACACTATTATTAGCATATTCTCCACAACAGACACTGCTGATGTCATCAGCTATATCAGATTTGTGGATATGCAGTACTCCCACCAAGGCATGGTCAGAGACTGGCCTGGAGGCCAGGCAGATGTCACCTTATCCTTTGTGAGACATATTCCAGTGACATGGCTTTTAATCTAGCCACATGCATCATGGCATGGTTTATAGTCCCTGTGTTTTCTTGATGAGAAATCTCTGTGGTCTCTCCAGCTGCTGCATGTGTCTGTTGAGGTACATGCAAAAGTGAACATTATACTCTATTAGAGTACTGATTAGGTTTGAGTACAGCACTGTCATACAATCCTAAGATCTGAATATGATGGTGTGACTTATGATGTGGACATCAAAGACTTTCAATACCAGTGTGGACACTTGGTGGTCGAATTTCAGATTGCTATATACATGTGCTCCCAGTGATTGTATCACTGGGTTACATCACAGCATGGCTGTTGTCAATGCTGTGATTAATAGAGAATTCTACTTTTCAGATGGACAACATAAAAAAGACACATCTCTGCATTTATTTGTAGATCGTGTGCCTTTGTCACCAATCATTTGTTTGTGTTACCTCCTCCTGTACTATGTTATCACTGGCAGAGTCAATGATTGCACCCAATATGCAAGAATCAGGAAACTTGGTAAGCCAAAGGCCATATACTTTAGCCTGAACTGTTGAGAACAGAGTCTAAACAGTGGAAGGCCATGCACATATTCCTGGGGTTTGCCAATGGTGACAGCTCTACTGGTACAGGTAGAGTCACCAACAGTCACAGTATGTGTTCTGTCGGTGAGCCAATTGGTTAATCAACTAGTGATGTAAGGTTTAATCCCCAGCTGGGAGGGTTTCTCAATGATACCTGCGTGGGGGATTGTGTCACAACCTTAGGCCAGATGACAATAGGTAGGACGGGCAATATGCACCATCTTACCTTAACCCAGGCCTATTACATGGAATCACTGGGCTGTGACAACATCACAGATCACCTATGGCATGACTCAGGACATACACCTTCCTGACATGGTTGAATATGCACTTCAACACACCCTCCATACAGGGTATGTTCCCGTAAAAGGGTGTACATCAATATGCATCCATCTGAGTTGGGGGGACAGCACCTGATGCATGCATGTATACAGACATCCTGACTCTCCTCAACAGTGAGGGAGACCAACATATTATAGACCTCTTCTAAATGGACACTAGTAATATTCCAGCTGTGTGCAACAGCATGTCTGTTATATCTGACAGATGGCCTCAAAGAGCTCATTGAGGGCATGCATAACAACAGAATCATCTTGTGGAGCTTGACTATGTCAAGGCATCTGACACAAATCCACAATGAAGTATTCAATCAACACTGTTATATGTGGCCATAAACAGCTATAACACCAAGTGGGTAGACCAATGTACCACATATGTTGCATCTCACTATGTTGAAATGTATGAAGTGACCGCTATCTCAGGTTCAGTGATGAGGCCCGTACATTAGGGCTGTCTGCTATGCCCTTTCTTGTCCATTATTTAAGTGATGGACATCACAGATGAAATACACATCTTGTGTCCAAACAGCTGTCTGAAGGCCTGCAGACTGTGAGCAATCACTGACTCCAACTGTGAAGTTAGTATAATACCGACAGTACCAACACATACCACAAATTGCTGTCACAACCATGACAACACCTGCAATGACAATAAAACATGGGGGGATTTGTTTAGTCAGGAAAACAAACAATACCCAAGTATAATGTGGACACCACACCCTATAAGACCAATAGGTATGTGAACCATGTCCTGGGGTAGATGGTAAGTGGAATGTCCACCAGCATGTAGTCACAGTGCTGACTACTTCCTTGAATGCAACACAAACACTGGGTATGTGAAGCACATCCACAGAGGCCATAATACTTTCACAGCTTTCAACCTTTGTCACAATAACTGAGTAAAATGCGCCCTTCTTCATGTACCTCCCTACACATCTTCCAGTGATGTGTAACTGACGTGTACCATCTTTGTCACAGTGAGCTGTCACACAGCTTATGGGCCATATCTAGGTATTCTTTTTGTGGAATATATATGACTGTCTCATGGTGTTGAACACCAATCAAGTTGTTACACCAGATGCATGTGTGCTACCTGTTCTGCTGATGTAAACACTAAATACATAGATGTTTGACAATATTAATGACATGCACATCATTTGTGACAGTGTGGATTGTGACACACACACACACATATATCTATATATATATATATATATATATATATATATATATATATATATATATAAAAATATATATATACACATATCCTCAGAGTGTGGATGCATTATAATAGTTGTTCAAGTGTGTTTGTGCAGACTCATCTCTTATTACTCTAAATCACATATGTTATGTCAGTAGCATGGGATTAGTGGTGGTATTACTCTGATATTATCTGTGACTGTGTTTTGTTCTTTAAATGTTTTTCATGAGCCTTTACTTGTGCCCCACTCGCTGGAGACCCCTGCTGAGATTACATTCATATTCAGGCATATCAGTCTGCACAGCTTCACAATATGCCAATTGTACGTCAGATGATAGAGTTCCTCCTCATTATTCATGTATGGATGCTTATCTCACACAGACATCCTCCCCCTTGTTATGTCACCTCGTGTGACAGTCACATAAAATAAATTTCCATTGTACAGTCCCTACTGTACCATACAGATATGTGATTGGTGTTGCTGCTACAATCATCTTCCATTGACATGCGCTCATCTGCTGTACATTACGTTGTTTCACCTATCCTCTTCCATGTGTTCATTCCTATGATTCATCTGTGTGTCCCTACTTAATACAAACACTTCACCCCGAGTGTTCATTTTACATGGCAGTCCATGTACCATTACAGATCATTTTCACAGCTTCAGTACAAAATGCCAGGAATGGAATATCACAATACTCTGCACTGTAGATACACTGGCCTATACCAGTGGCGGATCCAGGGTTTTACAAAGGGGGGGCGCAGTCTAGAAAGTCGACAAGTGAGGTGGGGAGGCAGGAAAGCAAAACACTGGGGAAGGGGGATGTGGAAGGATCACCTTAAGATATTGTATCAGCATGTGTGAAAACACAGCAACATACAGTCATTTGCAAAACAATGGGGGTGGTGGGTCGAGTGAGCACAACGGTTAAGGTTTTCACCTCAGACACAAAGTATTGGGTTTGATTCTGATCTCAGCTTATTAGCTAGCCTTATAATTACCATTCATGACAGTTAGCCTAATATTCTCGTATGATCCAGTGAACCTGGTGTGGTTGTGTTAGTGGAGGTACATAACTCCTATCCAGCACACATCATATTAACAAACATTACCAGTTGTTTCAAGACATACCTAGAGGATATGTTTGGTTGCCCACATGAAGTAGTTCTTTTATATGGCATACCTGACATAAGCATTATGATAACATAGCAAAGAATCCCAGTGAAGGTGATATCACCCCAAGACCCATAGCAAATGTAAGAAATTTAAGTAAACAATGATTTATGTGAAACCAGCAAAGTTAATTTATGTAAATAATTTTGTGTGTGCAAGTGAAGTTCAGTTAGTTAAAGAACATTGCAAGTTAAAGAAATACACATTTTATGAAAAAATTCCTAAAAACAGTCAGTTAAATTATATGCAATGTATAAAACCAAATTTAAGTACTGTAGCATTTCCCAAAGGACAGTAACACAAATCTACTTTGTCTGGCCAGCCTAATATGCAAAGCCATGGAAAGCCTTATTAGGAAACAGCAACCCTCCGAATACTGTTTCCATTTTAGTTTGGATTTGTCAAGGGCAGGTCATGCTTACCAAATCTAATGTACTTTTTTGCAAAGGTCACCAATGCAATATAGGAAAGCAAAATGGTACACATTGCATACCTTGACCTAGCTAAAGCTTTTGACACAATCCCCCACTCAGGCATTGTAGAACAGCTAAATAAACTAGAAATAAACTATGGTCACCTACTGGATTGCCACATGGCTCACAGATGAGATGCAAGAAAGCAAAATTGACAAAGTTACCTCCAGAAAGAGATGAGCTACTGGTGGAGTCCCAAGGGTTCTGTGCTGGGGCCTCTCTTGTTTAACATCTACTTTTCTGAAGTAAAAGCCAATACCAAAGGGCTCTGAATGACTAAGTTTGCACATGACTACAAGTTAGGAGCAGTCACTGAACTCCAAATTACACAGCCATCCTACTGGACGGTTTGTCCCAAACTGGTGCCACAATAATGGACCAAAATGAAATGCCAGTAAATGCATTATTGTATCCTTTGGAAGTCATCTACCTCAGGAAAACAACTATGATGACAATAAGACCTTAAGAATAGACTTGTTTGGGTTTTCTGAACTTATCTGGACAGTGACCTAAATTTTGACCAGTATGTCTACTTATGTAAGAAAGTGCTTCTATATTAAACAGCTTAAAGAAATGGGTTATGTCTAGATCTAGGATGTCACTGCCCTCCTTTACTCAGCACTCCTTAGGCCAGTCATTGAGCATAAAGCCCCCTTTGGCCTGTATCTGTCCAGACACATGCAACTGGAATGCCCACAAAGAAGCCTTACTAAAAGGATACTAGGGCTAAACAATATGTCCTACACAGACTAAAGTCTGCCATTTGCTTTCTTCCACTGACTGCCTCCCATAGCTCTCAACCCCTCATCTCCAAAATATAGAACATAATGTGACAATATGGAGCAAGAGGCAAACATTTACTAACAGCCTCATCTAGGATGCTCATAGCATAAGTATGAGAAAACAGTTATTTTATTTAACAATTTTCCTGTTTTAACATGATTCAGTATTGTATACCATGGCAACAGCGAACACTCACAAACTGAAGAACATTCCTCATAATGAGATACAGTCAAGAGCTATGCTGCCTTTCCATCCCCAGACAGACCGCCACTTCTGTGATAACCAAACAGACTGTTTCTACACACATATATAAAATTGTTGGTTTGAACAGCTGCAACATTCAAATACTCCTTGGAAAGCCACTGATTTTAATGTGTTGTCAAATGTAAATAAACCCCCTCTCTACAGTTTGAGTTGGCATCAGACTGACCATATGTACACTAACACAGCCTTTAGAATCCTAAACATGGAAAAAAATGCTTCGCTTAAACAGTGAAAATGCATGCCAACACATATCCACTTATCCCAACATCTTTCGAAGTTTAAAAAAGTGATAATATTTCCCCGATTTCTGGGCCTTTGTTCTCCCATTTTAGATTTTGCACACACAGAAATATTTCAAGTGTGGGAAATAATGCCATTCTAGCCTGCCAATATACCAAAATAGTTCTCATAAGTTACAGAATGTTCTTAAAAATATCTAAACTAGTACTTGCTTTAATGTAATATGGTAATCTCTTCCATGCATCAGTTCCTCTCTTAGAGAAGCAATTAGTACATTTTTCATTCCTATAGAATCTTCTAAATAGGTTGTCTGATGTTTCACTACTACTTTTTGATAATCCTAAATATTCCCAGAGGTAGTCTCTAAATGCCTTATATACCTGAATAAGATCAGCTCTTAAATATCTGAGACCCTGTTAAGATATTTTAGTCTTTCACAGTAACTTAAATTTTCACTTCCATTGATGCTCGTGGTATATTTTCACTGGGGTCTTAACAGTTCACTCATGATTTTCTTATATGGTTTCCATATAGTTATTCCATACTCAAGTTTGGGTCTAATGTAACTAAAAAACAATGACTTCATTTCCTAGACTTTGTAAGCATTTTTATACTATTGTTCTATAGCCATCACTAACCAGCTGGTTGATATGATTAGAAAAACAAACCTGGAATGATCCATTTAACATACCATATATACCCTAGTCCTAGGTTCTGCCAAAAACCCAACTTACCATGCTCTCTCCAGGCTATTCAAGTCTCCAGTACAGGGCAGACTGCAGAAGATAACTCACCACCTACCCAACTCCCAAAAAACAAGACAAACCAACTGGTTACGAACCATTCAATTGTTCCCCTTCCAGCTAGTGCTACTACTAAACTCTGTTCACAGGTATGAAGTCAAATCACAGTCTGTACCAATGGAACTTTTAAAAGGTGCTGCATCATTTGGTAAAGTCCTATTACTGACAGTCTGCTTACCTAAATATGCAACGGGTGGGTTCAAAACAAAACTGGACACGGCAATGCCAGATGTATCAGAATTAATCTATAAAAGTGTCCCAAGCACCATGATTTGAACACATTACCAGTCAGTATAAATATCTGAAAATGACCAGTTCCAAATAATGAAGCAGACAAAATGCTTCCAGTTTTCCAGGACAGCTATATGTATTGACACCTTGCACTTTGCTTTTCTAAGGCTATAATACTAGAGTGTTCTACTAGACAGGAAACTTTGTACACTGCCACAGAAGGGAAACTACTTTTGATTCCAATGTACCATTCAAGGTTTAAAAACGGAACAGTGCAAACTCTGTCGACATTACCCACTACACTTAAAACAGCAGACAAGTTATGGAACATTTGCAAAGAATGGTACATACATTTTCCAGTCTCATTAAAAAACTAGGCAACTTTTCCAAAATCTGTCATCTGCTGAGGTAATTATTCTTCCATCACTCAGGAGTGATACACAGGCTTTTCTCCCCGGGCCTCCGCTGAAAAAGGACTGCCAGTCCAGACGGACTTTCCTGGTTATCAAATGTAAAATAAAATAAATAAATAAAATATGTCACACTTGTTTTGCCAAGACAGGATTCATCCTGATGCCACTAATGGGAACAACAATGGTAAGATGGCATGGCTTCTTGACATCATGCCTGGACTATAACAGAACTCACAGAGAAGGCACTCTTAAGTACTAACAGAAAAAAAAGTAGAGAAAAAAGGTGTAGAGAAGGCATATGCCTGATATCCCAGTCCATCCTCAGAGGTTCCACTACACTCATATCCCCCTCAGCCTTTAAATTCTTTGGCTACTTAACATATTTCCCTACCAATGCTGTCATTACTCTTACTGTCAGTATTTGTATCCATGCTCTAATACTTACTTGCTTCTTCCAAAAATAAGTCTGCAGTAACAGACAATCCACCCTTTGGATTCCCCCTTCCCACAACATAAAAAGTAAATGGCTTCCTGTTTTAAGTAAATTACATAAAATGATCTAAAAACTATCCACTTATTTTAAAAACTAACCCAACTCTTATTTTCCTCTTACACATTTACAAAGAAATGGAGATATTGAAGCAAACCGTGGTCTGGTTCATGCTGTCTTGTTCAATACTATTCATAATCCACTTCACTAAGGCATTTCCATCAAGCATGCTAACTGCTAAAATATTCTGAATAATTTGGATACTGAAGCTTGGGTTGCTCACTATAATCCAGGTATATTTTTCCTAGTTGAAATCTGACCACAGGATAGCATCTGTCATCAGCATTCCTTAACCCAGCACATTCTGAGGATAGATGTAATTGACAGGACCAAATGCAATGCTTTTAATAAAAAAAGAATCCTGATGTGCACACCTTAGCCGATTCCTCCTTAGACATTCCTAGTCATCTAATGGTTATAGACATAATAGCTACCTCAGCCAATACCCACATGAACATACTAGCCTACATCCTCCACCATAACCAACTTTAACTAGCTCTTAGATCCCCTTAGCCCACAGAACCACAAATATAACTGGATATCGTTTGGCGACTTAAATCTTGACTGACTAGATCCTCTAAGCCAAAGGCTTGAACATTCTAGTAATGACCATAGCATCTCTCAGCACATCACAACTCTTACTCAGTCTAATACATCTAATTAATTTCTGTAGTACTTAAAGAGTGTCTGTGAGTTCTGTTATTAATAGAAGGTTAACAGTTCAGTGAACACCTGTGCCTAGCAACACACACACAAAAACACAAAGTGTAATACTCGCAGCGATAATCCACACACACTTACCTGATCAAGTCCAACTAACAACTGAGCTAATTCCAAACATTGTGTTCACTGAACAACTTGAAATGAATATGAATATTTTATTTTCTTAATTAATATATCCATTTTTCTGTCTATGCATTTGTATTACTGATTTACAACCAGGGACTCTGTTAAAACAACATGTCATCAGCAAAATCATTATTTCAGATCATACTGAAATAAGGAATGGCTGCAAGAAAGCATAAGCATATTTGTAGGCTTCGCTCTGCTACATGAATTTAATTTTAGACCTTTTAAATAAAATTAAGTTATTTCTGATTTAAAGTCTCATGACACTTTCACCTTAAGTGCTACATCTCATCTCTGATATGTTATCCACCATTGGTTTTTCAGTAGCTTACTACACATTTTAATGCACTAATAACATCTCCATTTAAAAAGTCTGCAAGCATAACATTCATCACAGTATAATACATTATTTTGATTTCTCTTATAATAGTTTATCCTTTTACTATTTGCGCAGTCATGACAAGAACTGGGTTTCATTTTTTATTTGGACAAAAGTAATTATTATATAGTCTATAGCTATGAGGAGAATTATTTCCACACCTAAACCTTCAAATCTTTACTGACTACATGACCCTGTTCAATTCTCAGCTGGAGTGCGGGGAGGGCCTTGTGTGTGGAGTCTGCATGTCCTCCCCATGGTCAAGTTGCATTCTGAAAAACATGCGTGAATGGGTGTGTCTTCGTTGAAGGTTGGGTGTCGAGCTGGCACATATAATTAGCAGGGGTGTGTGGGAGGTGCAGGAGAAACAACAGCTTTCTTTTTTTTTCCCCATAGGCTGCTGATCGACAAGTTGTGCTCAATCAGTTGACTTTCAATGTATTGACTTTCAGTATAGATGGATATACATGCATTTATTTGTATAGCATATTACTTGTATTTGCTATTTAGAAAGCTAGAATCTTTTCTTTTTAGAGTGGTCACTGCTGAAATGCATCTAGTTGTATCAGCTAACATAACCGGTTAATGAATAAAAATATTTTCCTGCAAACAGAATGTGCTTGACAGCTACAGACTCATGTGTGAAAGCTCCAGTCAAAGATGAATGTTAACTTAAGATATGTGAAACAAAGTTTTTGATACCCGAGTCCATAGCCTAATTGCAGCCTCAGGATATTGCTCTGCTGTGTAACAGTACAATTGCAAATATACATCCTATGGCACATGCTTTTTTACTTTGCTAAACACTACATGTAGAGAAGAAATCTCATGACACGTTAAAGCTTAGTGTAGTATAAACAAAGAAGGGTTGCACATGGAGATGAACTAAAAATGCGACAACTCAGATAGATCAGTATGTTTAGCTTTATGGGTCATACATTTCTGAAAGTATGATAAAACAGCGAGGCAGGCAGTACATTAATAAATCCAGTTAAATAGTATGGACATACTGTTATTTTTTCTTTGTTGTACCAGATCAAGATCACCCCCTACAGTATTTTTGCACTGATAAGCTATAAATTTAAGTGTGATGTAATTACTCAGATCCGTAATGAGGATTGCCAGCATGAAGCCCTGATAAAAGATTACTTGAGCTTAATTAAAATAATAAGAAAGTAGGACTGGATTAGCAGACAAACATAATAATTTTCAGCAGTGAGCTGTATGCAGCAACAAATGGGTGACTGTTATACATTTGTATGGGTGAAGGCATTTAAAGAGCTGTACGCTGAGAGCTATAAAAATATCTTTAAAGTGACAAGAAGGTGGTGATTGTCTGGGGTGAACTACTGGAACTGAAAAGTATTTACAAGTAGAATATTGGAGAGGCACTATATCCAACAATGAACCATAATAAAACTCATATGAGCACTAACACACACGACTGGAAAATAAAAACAAAAATCACCCTAACAGCATATACAGCGGAAATTCAGTAAACATTATTAATATAAACAAACTTAGCTCTTTCTCCATATATCATTACTCAGGCATCTTCAGAGTTAAAAAACACAAAACCTTATTCAGTATATATACACACACTTGTTCACATGATCATATAATTAATTATGCCAATATTAAATCAGCATACAACTTTTTCACCAAAATGGTAACATAAATTCAATTAAAAATTATCATATAGCCAACAAGAAAAGTAAAGAAGTCTAAAAACAAGCACATAGCACATTAAAACATTAAAGTCTCTCCCAAATAACCAGTTTCTTTATTTTTATTTCCATGGCTTCTTTCATAACTTCATAGCCCTTTGTTTTAACATCCCTGATACTGAAATATTGTCATTAATTCCTGGCTGTTCCTTGGCGTTAATCATCATTTGCCAAAAGGTCTCTGTTATGTCCACTAAACCTTCACATCTCCCCCAAAATCACTTAGTTTACCTTATCAATGACAAAAAACAAAAATCTATTGAAGTTAGGACAGCTAACACTATATAAATTTAAGACACTACTTGCTTTCCTTTTTTTTATATCCCTATTTGTTACAAGCAATTAAATACAGAATCTAGAGATTTCATGTCACAAAGCATAATCCACACACTCTCTTACCTGATTCAAGTCCAACTACATTTCGGAATTCCCACTTGCAGCGATAATCCATATGATTTGCGACTGTCGTTTTCTTCCACTCGCTCATTACTGCACATTTCCCGCTCGCAGCCAGCCGGACATACCATGAGCTCACTTCCGCATGGCTGGTGTCCTTTAAAGGAGCCAACACCAATTATGTACGTACTTTTTTTTTTTTTTTTTTAAAAGCTACTGCTTTCCGATGTCCTAGCCAAGCTACAGAATCAGTTTAAAAAGGGGGAGGCGCGCGCCCCTGCGCCGAAGCCTAAATCCGCCACTGTATACTGTGTTTGGTCCATATACTTTGCATTCATATCTCTCAACTGTCCAGATATTCTCAGGCTATCCAAATGTGTTCCTTATCAAATTTGCAGCTTTCTGCCATATCACTGAGATGATCTCAGGACTGATGTGAGTCAATATTACATACATTTCAATTCACACCTTTCAACAGTCCTGATTTTTGCAGAATGTCCAGTTTTTGTCTCATATTTTTGACCTTTTCCTCATAAAATTTTGATTTTCTGGCAAGTCATTGGCATGTCATTGCTGACTGCAGTCAGAAAATGACAGACATTTGAGTTTCAAACTTCATGCTCTTCAGTAAATTCATGCTACTGTAAAACCTATTATTCTATTAACTTTCTAAGTTTTTAAGAGCAATATTAAAATCTATCCCTATTTTGGGGCCTTTGTCCCAGCATTATTTGTGGCTTTGTCCAGATTTCTTGCTCTAAGAGGTTGAGAGATATGTTTGAGTTTCATTCTACCACATTTCTATGGCATATCTATGTCAAATATGTCCCTATTTCTGGTTAATTGCCCCATATTATGTTGGCCTTTGTGCAAGTGTTGAACTAATAGATTGAGAGTTATCTGAGAAACCGCGGTGATCACTGTGGCATTCCATACAACACTGTGGACCGTACAGTTCTGCTTTTAACAGTATTGCTATCTGTTTGCTTACACAGTTTTCTGGTCAGCAACACTGTTGTCAGCCACAAAACCTAGCTTAGACATGCCACACGGTATGAAGATGCATTGTACAGTGGTGCACATTGCCGCTCACCACCGCGCAAACATGTAAACTCAGTGCAGACTTCACGTGAAGTCTACACAGAGTTTATTGAATCCCCGGGAGTATCTTTTGCATATATAAGTACTGCATGTTCTATTTTACTTGAATTCCATTTTAACAGTTATTTACATAATAGAGTACTGAGTTTTAAGATTTGATATTTAGGCTCACAGTCATAGATAATTTTCAAAGTATGCAAGCCAGTGCAAGCTATCTTGCATACTTTGCAAGATGGTTTATTTGTAGATCCCCTTCAGTGCCTATAAGCAATGCCATGCACTTTTAGACAGTAAAGTTTGCAGCTCTGCATGCAAATGCAATAGTCCTTGGGTATGGTCTATGTAAATGTGCTTTTTGGTGAACTGCCCTGGTATGAGACTTGTGTAGTCTGAGATTCAAAATGTCCCATACTACATGCATTCTATGTAGGAAAGGACTCTAAAATGTGAGCAAGACCATCTTCTTATTAAATTTATGCATTTCAGTTATGGGATTTGATTTGGATGCAGTGAAACCCTGCTCAGACTGGCAATATATGAAGGTTATAGTTTGTGTAAATGGAAGTGTACGTGTTTATATCTGTGTGCCACTGTGTGAGTGTTGTGCTTATCGTAAACAAGTGTGTGTGTGTGTTTATGTATGCGTGTGTCTGTCTGTATTTCTGTGGGTGTCACTGCCTGTGCATGGTCTTCAGCACTTCAGTGTACATTCCTTTTAGCTGCTCAGTGAAGTGATTTCCAGTTGTGCAAATTCCCGGGTAATGAAATGTTCCTTAAACCCTTAATGGCACAACAGCACAACCCTGTACATTGTTAGAGGACGAGTCATACATTGACCATTCTGTATGAACACCAGACTTAATGATGCAAATAGTGGGCAAACTTGGTAACTCCAGTAGAACTACTAACTTTTGTATAAAAAGAAATTATTGATTTTTAGTCTGGCAGTTGGAGCAGATGGTTACGGCTGTGACCCCAAGCAAGTTAATTAACCAGATGCTGCTCATGGGTTGCTCCTGAAAAAGGACTGACGAAACAGTAGGCCTAGCTGGTTACCAAATGGATATTATTATTTCTAGAAGTATGGCATCAGTAGATGAATACCATCTTCCAAAACTTGTAGCACATTTATAATGCTGAATTGTTTAAAACAGATATGCATGGGATATAGTATCAAAGGCCTTAGTAACATTAAGGTTGATTACTGAAAAGGTCTGCATATGCACATTTAAAATTTATGTATAATGTTACTATTTGCAATTCTTTTAGCAGTACCAGTCTTCTTGCAAGAAAAAGCCACACTCCTGAAGAAGTGAAGTCTGATACAACAACTTCAAGAACTCTTATTTTAAACTTTAGTAATTATTCTATAGCCAATACTGAGAATCCAAATTTGTTGACTTTTGAAATTAATACTATTTCAGCTTCTTTTATAGACAATGGTAGGTCCCGACTTAACAATGGTTAGAAAATGAATAAACTGATGAATATATACATAAGTCGTTAAAACCATTTTATGGAATTCAGAAATAAAGCCATCAGGACCCGTGCTTTACATTTTGAAGTTCTGTTAAGCTTCTAATATAGCTAATGCTTCAAAAACAACAGAGTGAAAACAGGATGAATTTCGAATTGCAGCTGTGTTGGCATTTACTGTAAATTAATATTACTAGAAATTTTTATATAAAACAGTTGAACATGTGTAAATCTGTCAGTTATTAATTGTGAATCAACAACAACACACCATCCTTATTTTTAATATCTGTTAGAAATTTTGAGTATTCTCTGCTCAAACTATTTTATCATAAAATATCACTTTATTAAAAAGATATATCTTCCTGTTTTCAGTAACCATTTTTACCTAAATTATCCTATTCCATCACATGGTCTTTCCACTGGCTTACATACTTTCCATAACTACATGCTAATAATTTTTCTAATATAAAAATCTGTCTATCTACTAACGCTATTTGTTGTCTTACTAATACTTGGCTTAGGCTTTGATGAATGATAACATCATCACAAATAACAGCTTTAAAAATGCACCACTGGATATAAAAGATGTCTGATAATGCAGAATGAACTTCACAAAAATGACAGATGTTGAGACAGATATAGTAACTGCTTTTTGTGTTTAAACTAGTGGGACTTATATTTAGTTAACTTGAATACTCTGAACTCTAAATGCTAGTCTAACTACAAACAATGAGCTAGATTTAATGGAAGTCAGGTAGTAAGAAAGACATACATTTTACATTACAGTTTCTGAATATTTGCTATATGCAACAATTCCATTTGCCTGCAGAAATTTCTATCTCGATATCAATTCAGTTTTCCTGAGACTTGAAATTTTGAATCAGTTTTCTGTTACACACTTGGTAATGGTAATACTGTGTGTTGCAGAACTAACAAAGCAAAATTTATCCATAGCTGCATCACATAATTCTAGTCCCCAGCAGCAATAAGAGGCATTATTAAGCATATGCAGTCTAATAGAAATATATGCATTAAAAGGTGCATACACAGATCCTGATGACTAGCCATTTGATACTTTATTTATACCCTACCTTTAGTTCCTTTGTATATATCCAGCACTTTCCTTGAATAGAATGTTTCATTAATATTAGTTAACCAGCTGTATTTTAGTGTCATTATTATACTGTAAATATTTATCCAGGCATAGTGCTTCCTAAAGGAAATAATTTGCTGCTCATCCAAGTGTGTTTCTTGTAAAAAGAAAACAGAGTAAGTTGTCTTCTTGATAAAGATCAATTACCTTTTGTTGCTATGAACCCGTTTGCATACTATTAACGTTGACTGACAGCTTATTAAAGGCATCCATCCAACTTTTTTTAAAACTTAATAGACTACATGAATGTCAATACCAGCAGATTACACCTGGGTAAAGAGACATGCTGTATAAATCCAATACAGTGAAAAAGTCATATAAAAATAATAAAAAGAACTGCCCACATGTTCTTCAGATTCTCATATGATGGGATTCAGCAGAAGGGTATAATGTGCAAAACACCTAATACGATATGTTCACCCTTAGCTTCTTCAAGATTATGAAGTTAGGTATCATTTACTTCCAGGCAACTCTCAACTTTGCTGGGAAAACAAATCCATATGCTTTTCTTCCATAGTTATGTTCCTAAAGCTGTAAAAGACTTTCTCTGCTTCACAATTTCTGATGAAAGATCTGCAAAGATGGAACTCTGTCCTTGTACTGTAGTTTTTTATGCCTTACAGCAGCTTATTATAGCAGCTTATTAAACAGTCTCCCTGTCCTTTTGACCTACTGACTTATTTCGCCTTCTGATGCTGTTTCTGAACATAACAGGAGCATGCACTCTCTGAATACAGTCACTTATGACAGGCAATCTGTATTTATTTTTGCAAGCAACTCGTTTGGCTATCCCACATTACAGCTTCTAGACTCAGGGATGAGTCAAGTTGCTCCAGTAACCATAACAAATGAAGTTTTTTTCTCTTTGAACGAGAATCAAACTTGACTAGATTATACTCAGATGCCTGTTTTTTAAAGTCTGTAAGCTCCTTCTGATATTTAGTGCTGGAAACTATAGCTTCAAACAGCTCCACATTCTTAATGCATTTAATCTGGACCTGGTCCAAATCTTTATTTTGTTGTTTAGGACAGTTAGCGGATTCACAGCTTCATCTAAATGCACTAGTTCATCACACACTGACTGCATTTTGGCTAACATAATTGCTAAGGTATCAGGGCCTGTGTTTGTGGCTGTAACAAATTACATGAGGAAGCTGAACAGATTTTAGATACCTCTTGAAAATTCATTCCTTGTTCCAAATACAAAAAGAAAGTAGTTTACTCTTACAAACATAAGTTTAATCAGTGTGTTTTCAGTTACTATTCTATCAGTACGTTCACAGTCTCTTAGCTGAGCACATTCATCTTACTGACAGAATTTGCTGTCATTTCAGAAGCGTCAGGCAGTTCTTCCTGCTGATGAGCTTTCAGTAAAAAAAAAAAAAAAAAAGAGTCATCACCCACCATAATAATGGCCACATATTTGGTTAATAAAATTTTTACACCCTTTGGTTGGAGAAATTCAGCATCAGTCATGGTCTGCTGATGAGATCATGATTTTTAGTGTGATACTAACTAGGGCATATATCCTTATGTACTTCATTTAGCTCCAACTCACACGGATGCAATAAACAAAAGAATCAGTTGTTCTCACCTTACACACGCTGGAAACCAAAAAAATGTTTAACATTTAACTAATACAAGACTTGTTTGCAAAAAAAATATATATATATACATTTTATATATATATATATATATATATATATATATATATATATATATATATATATATATATATATATATACACACACACACATTATATATATGTATATATATATATATATATATATATATATATATATATATATATATGTTCATAGGTGTGTACTAGGCTAATGGCCCTGGAGCCTTTACAAGCCTATTCCATAGGCTTATCCTGGCATCGTGACACCCTACCTTAGTTCCCAGTGCCTCTGTTGAGTAGAGCCACTGGAGTGATCCCCGGGGTGAATTTTCTATTTCCCATCCACTCATCAAGGTTTCTCTTATAGAGGGCCAATGAGATTCTCTGTTTGACATGTATGGAAAGTCTATTCCATAACATGGGTAGTATCTGGGTTATGAACCTGTCCCTCTAGCAAGTAATGACCAAGTAAAAATCACACAGCTATTTCAAATTTGAAGTATTTTATTAAAATATTTAAAATGTTTTAAGAATGCTTAAACAGCACTTCAAACGCTTGGTTGACCACCAAGCAATATAAATCTTCTCAATAAGAGAGCTGCAACAATCAAATACCAGTGTTCTGATTGACGATGTTCCAAAATCACTCATAAAGTAACCACTTTAGAAATTTCACAAGTTAAGAAATTTTGTCAGTATTATAACATATGATAGTATTCTTCGGCTTGAAGCTCTCAGCAGCACAAGCAATTCCCAGGCCAGAGCACCAAAAATATTTCGTTGTCACTAAGCAAGGTAATTCTTCTTAGTGAAAAACAGTACTTTGCTCAAGTTGTAAAAAACTCAAAGGTAGTCGATTATAACAATATAAATCTTGGAAAACTTTTAGTTGTTGATGAAAGCATATAGCCCATTAGATGAAATGAGCTTACAACTGCTATCAATGTTTCAATATCGTTCAAAGAATGAACGCTGTAACTTAGAAATCTTCAATTAGCAAGTTTGAGAGTTCTGCCAATAACAGAGCATATAAGAAGATTCTTACTGTTCAAACTCTCGGCAGCACCAACAACTCCCAAGCCAAACGCCAAGCGTTAGATGTAAATAAAGTAGCTGAATCCTCCAAATACGAAGCTTGGAGCCTTGAGCTCAACTGGACAAGCAATGCTTTTCAAACTCTCGGTAGCACAAATGACTCCCAAGCCAAATGCTAAGCGTTAGAAGTGAATAAAACAACAAATTCCTCCAAATAGGAAGCTTAGAGCCTTAAGTTCAACTGCACAAGCAATGCCTAGATAAAAATATCAGTCAGTAATCCTTCTAGTATAAAATCACTTCCAAATGCAAAATGAATGAAACGTCCCATACAAACATATGATAAGCGCTTTCAGATTTTCCTTCATCAGATCAACAGAGCTGGGTCAGACATGGCTTTATAAGTTAAGCAGAGATCGCCTCTAAGTAGACGATATGAGACAGAGAATAGTTGGAGTTTTTTGAGTCTGTCCATATAGGACAAGTGTTTAAGGCCTAGGATCCTCTTTGTGAGATACTTTTGCGGCCTTTCCAGTTGTTGCAGGTGTCTAGTGAGGTATATGCCAAATGGGACATTGTACTCAATGACTGGCCTAATGAGGGAAAAGTAGAGGGAGACAATGAACTCTTTTTTCCTGGATGCAAAACCCTTAGTAATGAGATATGCCATATAGAAGGTCTTTCTGACCACAGTGGCGATGTGGTGGTCAAAAGAGAGGTTGTTGTCAACCTGTGTTCCCAGATCTCTTATAATGCCTTCTGTGTTCAGTGGACTACCATTGATGTGGTAATTCATGGGAACCGGGTTTTTCCCAAAGGGGATGATGACACTTTTTTTTGGCATTGAGCTTAAGGCCATAGTTCTGACACCAGTCGTTGGTCTCAGTGAGGCCTTTCTGTAGGATGTCAAAATCACTTGGGGAGTTAATGACAGCTCCCAACTTGCAATCATTTGCAAACTTTGTCAGCCAGAGTCCTTCATGTTGACCTGGACTTCAGAGAAGTAGATACCACACAGGAGAGGACCCAGAACTGAACCCTGTGGGACTCCACTCATGACTGGTCATCAGTCTGACCTGGAGTTACTACTTTCACACTGTGGGTTCTATCTGAGAGCCAGTTTGCAACCCACCTAGTGATATAGGGGTCGATGCTTAGCTTAGTGAGTTTTTCTATGATTCCTGTGTGCGGAATAGTATCAAAGGCCTTGGCCAGATCAAGGTAGGATGTATGATCCACCTTGCCTTCATCCACAGCTCTGGTGACTGACTCAAAGAAGTCAACCAAGTTGAGCAGGCATGATCTACCCTTCACAAAACCAAACTGTGTGGGATCCAGAGTTTGGAGATTCCCTATATCCCTGTTTATTAGGTCCATGAAAATGCATTCCATAGCTTTGCATATCAGACTCATCAGGCTAATGGGGCAATAGTTCCCAAGGTCTGTAGTTGCTCCTCCTTTGTGGAGAGGGATGACTGCAGCAGTGTGCCATTCAGTAGGGACAAAGCATGAGGTAAAGCTGTGACTGAACATGGCACACAGGTGAGGTGCCAGTTCACTCTGTAGTTCATGTACAACACAGCCAGGGATACTGTCATGTCCCATAGAAGCTGCAGTCTTGGCCTTGGACAGTGCTGTTTTAACCTGAGCAGCAGTAATACTGTGTGCCTGACAATCTACTGGTATTGTGATTGGTCTTTTGGGTGGGAAAGGGGGTAAAGTTGGCAATGAATCTGCCGGCCAATATATTGGCAATATCTGTTGGCTCGGTATAGGCGGTGACATTGTGCAGTAGCTCAGAGCAGATCTGGGGATTGCCGTGGAGATTCTTTACAAAACTATAGAAGGCCTTGTGGTTATTTTTACTATCTGCTGCAATTCTGTTTTCATAGCTAGATTTAAAGGATTTGATGAGGGATCTCAACTTTTTGTTGAGGCTGATAAGGGAGTTTTCCAGTCTTGGGACTTCACCTTATTCCGCATCAGTTTGTTTATGGCAGGGGACCACCAGATTGGCTTCCTGTTTTTGGAGAAGAGAACATCTTGGATCTATTGGGTATGGCGAGATCCATGCATTTGTGTACGTATTCGCACAGTGCATTGGTGTATGATTCGATGGTCATGCAACTATTCTCCATTTGCATGAGTGCCATGAAGTTAGCCACCTCTGTATTTAGTAGCCTAAAGTTAGCTTTGGAGAAATTTTTCATGGTGGCTACCTTGGCGGGGGTTGTGCGGATTTCCACGGTGATTATTGTGTGGTCAGATATAACCAGGGAGGAGCTGACTATTGGTGCAGAGCAACGGTCGCCCATGTTAGTAATGACCAGGTCAAGGATGGTGCTACCTCTAGTGGGGGTAACAATGAGCTGGTCCAGGGCATTGGAATTAATGAATTCCAGGAAATTCTGGGCAAGTGTACTGGTACATGAGTAGTTTTCCCAGTTAATGGAGTAGTTAAAGTCGCCCAGTATGAGAGTGTTAGATTGGACCCTAACATTCTCTAGGGTGCTTAGGAATGTGGAGTGTGAGTCTTGGGACATGGTTGGGGACCTACAGCAGGCTACAACCTGAATTGCTGTCTTACCCAATGTCAGCTGCACCTGAAGTATCTCTGATGCGTTATGCTGGGCTATCAGTCTGGAGGTGTGCGCATCCTTTATGAATATGGAAACACCACTGGCTTTGGAGCTTTGATCCAAGTTCTGGGGCCAAAAGGTGTGGAATGAGTTATAGCCTGATAGCACAGCTAACTGCTGCCTTGAACCAGGTCTCTGTTACAGCACCAATGTCGATGTTCTTCATTTAAGGAGTGCTCCGAGCGACTGCAGTTTGAGATTTAGACTTCTAGCGTTGAGCAGCATGATCCTCAGATTCCATTTGTTTGTAGCTGTTACGATGTTAATTTGGTCTTTGGAACACCACCTAAAAAAGGCACTATTAGGGGTGGCA